>NC_056728.1:165142841-165442841 GCF_019279795.1 Protopterus annectens | reverse complement strand
TCTCTTATGCGGCTGATGGAGCGAGCAGGGCCGCAGGGACAGGTGTGGCCTTACGCAGGCATGCCTGGATGCGGCTATGCAACTTTGCGGACCCCTTTAAAACGTCTTTCACTAATTCCCCGTTTGATGGATCATCTCTTTTTGGTTCTCAAGTGAAAGAAACCTTGACTAGGTGCGAGACAGATGGCAAGACTCTTTCTGCCGTCGGAGTCTGTTTCTCCACTCCTTCTAGGCCTTACCCCAAAGGCCAGAAAAGTGGAAAAATGTGGTTCTGCAAACAATCTCAAGGGACTTTGCCTGACGCACAGAGTCGGTTCCCCGCCAGAGGCAGAGGGGGGAACAACAATGGTAGACGTCGCCCTAGAGGCAGGGGGGGTCCGCAGAACCAGGGCAATCGAGAAGCCTTCTCTGATAAGCCCTTTCAGCATCCCTGAGGTGTTGCCCGACTGCCCACCTTCGGAGGCAGTCGGGGGAAGATTGTCACTGTACCCAGAAGCCTGGCTATCCCTGACTCAAGACAAATGGGTACAGTCCATCATTTCCGAAGGCTATACCATTCCCTTCGCATTCCAAACCAATCAAAAAAATCCCTTCCAGATGTTCCACCCACTCAAAGGGATCTTGCAGCTTTGGAAATTTCAAAGCTGCTTGCAAAAAGAGCAATACAGCCAGTTCCAGCAGACCAGCAAGGATCCGGAATCTACTCCAGGTTCTTTTTAGTTCCAAAGAAAACAGGGGACTGGAGACCAATTTTGGATCTCAGTATCTTGAACAACTCAGTCAAGAAAACAAGATTTCGGATGGTCACGCTGCAGTCCATCCTTCCCCTATTGGGAAAGGGAAACTGGATGTGCTCTATAGACCTTCAGGATGCGTACTATCACATAAAAATGAACAGACGCTCCAGAAGATTCCTCCGCTTCAGGCTGGGAACCAGTCAATTCAGGGCCCTGCCCTTTGGTCTCACCACTGCCCCCCGGGTGTTTACCAAATGCATGGCAGTGGTAGCTTCTCACCTGAGACGTCAAGGATTCCAGGTGTTTCCATATTTGGACGACTGGCTCCTCACAGCTCCCACCAAGCATCTTCTTCTATTGGCCAGGGACTACACCTTTCGCATTTGTCAAAATTTAGGCATTTCAATAAATTGCGAAAAGTCTGTTTTGTCGCCTTGTCGTACTATTACCTTCATAGGCGCAAATCTAGACACAGTCAACATGTCTGCGAGACTAACAGATCAGAGAATAACAGACATACACAAACTGGTCTCGCTCCTCTTCAGCAGCAACAGAATCAAAGCCAGGTTAGTTCTGAAAGTGTTGGGGATTATGGCGGCTGCCATACCTCTGCTTCCATTAGCTAGATTCCACATGAGAATCCTTCAATGGATGCTCTTCACGCAATGGTCATACCAGCAACTTCCGATGTCCCACACCATCATGATTAAGCAAACATGCAGAAATCATCTTCTGTGGTGGATGTCTTCCCCTCAGCTCTTGTTGGGAAGACCCTTTGTCCCTTCCCCTCCGGTTGCTACTCTGACAACGGATGCCTCCCTGATCGGGTGGGGGGGGCACTATCAGGGCAGAACTGTCCAGGGCACATGGCAACCAGACGAATGCCTTGCACATAAATGTTCTAGAGATGAGAGCAGTGCTTTTAGCGTTGCAAGCCCTTCAAGACTCTCTTCCCTTGGGAACGATAGCAATCCAGACGGACAATATGTCTGTAGTGTGGTATATCAACAAACAAGGCGGAACCAGGTCCTACCCCCTGTGTCGAGAAGCACTCAGACTGTGGCAATGGGCGATTTCTTCTCAGCGGTTTCTGATAGCAACGCACATCCCCGGGAAGTCCAATCAAATCGCGGACAAATTGAGCAGTGCTATCCTCATGCCTCACGAGTGGTCTCTGAAAGACTCTGTTGTGAGAGAAATTTTTCTCAAGTGGGGTCAGCCTTGCTGCGACCTTTTTGCTACTCCCCAAAACAGCAAGTGCAGAGATTATTTCACCCTATTCCCTTTACCAGGCCAACCCAGCAGAGACGCTCTAGTCCAAGTTTGGCCCCGGGGACTTCTGTATGCATTTCCTCCCTTCCCACTAATCTCTCAAGTGATACAGAAAGCTATCACTCAGAAGGCCTCGTTGATCCTCATTGCTCCTTACTGGCCTCGACAGGTTTGGTTCCCCTTTCTACATCATTTTCTGTTGGAGCGACCTTGGCATCTGGACCTAGTTCCAGATCTTTTGATCCATCAGTCGGGTCAGTTTCATCGCTCCCTTCCCTCTCTGAACCTCACTGCTTGGTTCCTCCAGTTCCAACCTTAGCCAGGCTTCCTCAAATATCTCACTCTGTCCGAGATATCTTGATAGCTTCCCATAAATCTTCCACTCGAAAGATTTATTTGAGTAAGTGGAAATGTTTCGCCTATTGGGCTCAAGGAAGGGACATAGATCCTTTCACTGCTTCCATCCAAATGGTCCTTGATTTTCTAGCTGAACTCTTCCATACAGGTTCATCTCCATCTACTCTTAAAGTTCAATTGGCAGCTATTTCTAACTTTCATGTGGGCATTTCAGAGTCTGCCATAATGTCCCACAAGCTTTGCAAAGCATTTTTGAAGGGAGTTTTTCTACTCAGACCTCCTATAAGAAATCCTCCTCCTCCTTGAGACCTAAATTTAGTTCTTAGTTCTTTGATTCTTTCCCCTTTCGAACCTGCAGCCTCCTGTTCTTTAAAATTGCTATCATGGAAGACACTCTTTCTGGTAGCTATTACTTCAGCTAGAAGAGTTTCAGAACTTCATGCACTCAGCTGTCGACCTCCTTATCTGTTGTTCCATAAGGACAGGGTATCTTTACGAACCAACCCGTCCTTTTTACCTAAGATAGCCTCGGCGTCTAACCTAAATCAAAGCATTGACCTTCCTGTGTTTTTTCCAGAATATTCTAACAGGTCTGAACAAAAATTGCATTGGCTAGATGTTCATCGTCAGTTAAGGTACTATTTGGATAGAACCAAACAATTCAGAAAATCTGACCAGCTGTTTGTCTCTTATGCAGAAGGCAGAAAGGGACTTTCAGTTTCAAAGGTATCATTATCTAGATGGCTAACATCTCTGATTTCCCTTGTTTATGAAATTAGACACCAAAAGCTGCCTAACAAACCTAAAGCCCATTCTACCAGAGCTTTGGCTACTTCTATAGCCTTCCAAGACAGACTGCCTATTGACACCATTTGTGCAGCGGCTACTTGAGCTACTCCTCACACTTTCATTTCTCATTATAAGTTAGATTTAGCTTCTAGGCATAGAGCTAACTTTGGTTCCACTGTTCTCAAGAGTCTGTTCCATTAGGCCACCCGGGACAAGGTGCTAGGGACGCGGTCCCATCCAGCAAGAATGAAGGCGAGATAGACAACTTAACATATAGAAGTTATGTTCTTACCATAACGTTCCATGTTAGTTGTCTTCTTCGCCTTCTTTTGCGTCCCACCCTCCTTCCCCCTGGCCTGGACAGACCTAGAGGAGTTTTGATTGTGACCTCTCTTTCTACCACCTCTTATTTTAGGTATATGCTGCTGTGCATATTTTCCTGGATCAGGATGTAGGTCACCCTTCTCTTCTCCCTGGTTTATAGAGGTGGACTTTGTTTATAGTTATTCTGTTACTATTATAAGCTGGGCCTAGCTTACAAACGAGATCTGAGGTAACTCACGCCTAGCATTGTGGGATATAAGGGGAGCCTCGAGCCGGTGGAACCAACTCTCGAGCTTTTAGAGTGGCCGAGTCGGAGCCGAGGTCGGCTCCGAACCCATCCAGCAAGAAGAAGGCGAGAAGAAGACAACTAACATGGAACGTTATGGTAAGAACATAACTTCTATTTTATGTTTATATCCACACCGCATGCTCCAGAGACCTCAACCTCATTATCACAATCAACAGAACATGCTGGAAAGGCAGGTTCATAACCCAGAGATTGCCTAGCCTATGGAATAGACTTCCCATACATGTCAAACAGAGCATCTCACTGGCCCACTTCAAGACAAATCTTGATGAGTGGATGGGAAATAGAAAATTAACCCGGGGATCACTTCAGAGGCACTGGGAACTAACGTCAGGCGGCACAATGCCAAGGCACTTCTATGGGTTAGGCTTGTAAAGGCTCCAGGGCCATTAGCCTAGTACAGACCTATAAACTTGTATATACTCTCAGCACAGCTGATATTGTATTATTAAGGGGTCATACACAGCTGAAACATAAAAAGCATACAGAAAATGGAGAGAGGCTAGGACAGTATAAATTAAATAAGACCATAAAGCACAACACAATCTTCAAAAATGTGCAGTACTTATAACCACAAACATTGATAAGACCATGCTGCTCAACATTCCATTCAACTCAGGACTTTATTAATTAGTTTAGCACTTTCTAAGTTGCACAACAGCACTTTAAATCCACTCGAATCACAAAGTCAAGTGATAAAATCTTCACAAAGGCAACGTAGAAAACACTGGTTTATTGAAATGTTTAAAGCGCTTTTCGTTTGCTTCAGTCAGCTAAACTTCTTCAGAAACATTGTAACCATAAGTTTAAAAATATCCTTTTATAGTCAAGGCTGATCATTAATTAACCAATTAAACAAAATAAAAGGCACAGCAGCAATAAACCTAACAACAAGTTGAAAGACATACACCAATTGCTGCAGCAGCTTTTTATATACACTAGTATAAAGTATAACAAATATATGTATAGAAAAATATATATAACAAAATATATATAAAAAATAACAGTGATTAATATAAAACATTAAAGAATAACAAAAAATTGTATAATATAACTTAAGAGCCCGATTGTGCATCAGAGCTAAATTGGAAAATAAAACAAAGGTTTCTACTGGTACTTATTTTATAAAATATTAGTAAAAGCTTACTAAACTAATTTTAACAATAAGTATAAAGCAGCCTATACTCTAACTAACCTAACTTCACTTCTTTAAACTTTTTAGTCTTAGAATACTGCTGATATAGCAAGTGTCATTCAGACCAGGTGGATAACAAGCATTAAGTCTAACTTGCCAATTTAATTCAAGTTCTTCTAATTTCAGAGGTCTAGTCCCTCCTCTACTATCAACCTTTACTTGGTCTATAATGATAAATTTAAAAATATGTTCTTGGTTAGTGCAGGAATGTTTGGCTAAAGCATTATCCAACTTCTGTTTCATAATTGCATATTGGTGTTCGTATATCCTATCACGGAGCCTCCACTCCATTTTACCCACATAAAAAGCAGGGCACAATTTGCACTTAGCAAGATAAACAACAAAGTTGGAATTGCAATTGAATCTGTCCTTGATTATATATTGTAAGCCATTAACGTTTAAACTATTGGTCACCTCGACAAATCTACAATAGTTGCAACATTCACATTGTCTCATGCCATTACAGCGGGTAGTAAGGGTGTTAGTCTGCTCCAAAATAGATTTCAAATTTCACCCTCTTCTAAAAGTAACTCTAGGGAACTCACCTAATTTAGTATAAATAATAGAGTTAGTTTTAAATAGTTCCCAATTCTTCTTCAGTATGTTGATACACAAGTGACTATGTAACGAGTAAGTAGTGATGAAACATACATTATTTTTCTTAACTCGACTATTCTGTGGACTGACACTCGGTGGTAGATGGACAGTAGAATCACTATTAACAGTCCTAATGGTACCCATGTCACACATGGTACCATCACAACTTCAAATCATACACATACTCACACAAAGACATACTCGGAGGCTCTGGTCAAAAATTTACCAAACCAGCAGAGGCCACCAAAGCAGACACCCAAACAACTACCACCTCACGACCCAACACATGCAACACATAGACCACACAGTCAGAGTGTCAAACAGTCACAGCCCTTAAGGCCAAACAAAATGCCAGACACACTTGTCATTGGTGATTCCATAGTCAGACACACTGACGTCCCGCTCACCAGACTGAGTAAGGAGAAGGTCACAGTAAGCTGCCTGTCGGGCGCTAGAATCCGCCACATAACGCAAGCACTCAGGTCTCTCAACAGCAGGTACAAGTACGACTCAGTCATTGTCCACGCTGGTGTCAACGACCTGAGGCGCACCTCCTGGACTACATGAAAGGGACGCCGAGGAGCTCTCTGATTATGTAGCCCAGGCAGGTATGACCCTGACCTTGAGCAGTATCCTACCTTCACCTAGAATGATGCCACAATACAGTGATAAGATGATCAGCTTTAATAACTGGCTTAAATTCTGGTGTCATTCAAAGGGGATCCAATGTCTGTCTGCCTGGGATGACATGCTGGACAAGCCACGCTGCTTGGACGGCTTGCACCTGTCACCCTGGGCTTCCGGATATTGGCAAAGGCTCTTGCCACCCCATAGTGCCTTTTTAGGCAAGGCTCAAATTCTAAACCTACCACCCTAGAACACCAAAAGGAAAAAAACTAAGGGTAATGCTGCTCAATGCCAGAAGTCTCAATCTCAAGATGCACGCTCGAGGCCCTTCTCAATATGGAGAACATCGATGTCTGTGCTGTGACAGAAACCTGGTTCAAGGCTCCTGAGAGCACCCCAGCACTAACAGGTTTCACCTCATATCATACTCCGGCCCCAAAATCCGGACAACACCAAGAAAGGAGGGGTGTCCATATTCATAAAGGACACCCACACCTCAAGGTTGGTGGCAACGCACGATGCATCGGAGACCATCCAGGTGCAATTAACCATAGGCAAGACTGCTCTGCAATTTGTAGCATGTTACAGGCCACCCTCTCAAACTCAGGAACCTCACATGGCCTTCCTGAAAACATTGGAGGGATAAATGTATCTCCAAACACCATCATACTAGGTGACTTCAACTACCCTAATATAGACTGGGAACACTACTCAAGCCCGAACACTCTAACCCAAAGATTCCTGGAGTTCATAAACTCAAATGCCATGGAACAACTAGTCACCATCCCCACAAGAGGTGAAAACATACTTGATCTCATCATCACGAACATGGGATCAAAATGTTCAACACCGGAAGTATACCCTTCACTGGTGAGATCAGATCATAAACTAATCTCGCTGGAGGTCCTCATCCCGCCCCCACCTGAAACAAAAAAGACCACAGTGAAAAACTTCTCAAAAGCCGATTTCACACTTCTAAAAACTAGTGTGGTCTCCTTTAAGGCTCCTGAGCCAGTGGTAAACATTACTCAAACCGCTGAATCACTTACAAATGCCTTCTACCAGCACCTACAGGACTGCATGGATCAGGCAATCCCAAACAAAACTAAGACTCTCTGTACCAAAGGCAAGCGTCCAGTCTGGTGGACCCCAGCCATAAACAAGCTCTACAACAAAAGGAGGAAGCTACTACAAGATAGAGCAAAATCCTTGAAAGGTAAGACACCTTTGATCATTATAAGTAAAAACTAAGAGCTCTCATAAAATCATCCAAGGCAAATTTTGAGAGAAAAATCGCCAAGGACTCTAAAGACAATCATAAGGCCTTCTTTAGCTATGTTAGAAACCTAGGAGGAAACTCCCAGATATGCTCAGAATTAGTTCAAAATGATGTGAAAATTACTGAACCTACACACATTGCTAACATACTGGCTGACAGGTTCAGTGCAAACTTCTCCCCCCCCAAAAGGAGAGATATCTATTCCAGAGGATTGTAGCCCCCAAACATCTCCAACGCCCAGGTGAGAACTGCCCTCACTAAGGCAAAAACACAGCATCCATGGGACCGGATGGTTTCCCGGCTGTGTGCTTCATGAACTCAACGAGGAATTAAACCCACAGTTAGGACAGCTGTTTAATCTTAGCCTCACCTCAGGATACGTACCCAAGGAGTGGCGCACTGTGGTCCCACTTCATAAGGGCGGTGCCTCCACAGACCCTGGAAATTACCGCCCCATTAGCTTGACAAGCCTTATCTGCAAAGCCATGGAGAGGATCATAATGGAACTCATAAATAAAGACATAGGGAACTTGCAGACTTTGGATCCAACCCAGTTTGGCTTTGTCAAAGGCAGATCCTGCCTCTTAAACTTGGTTGACTTTTTCGAGACAGTCACCAAGGCCATTGATGAGGGAAAGGCAGTCCATACAGCCTACCTCGACCTGGCAAAGGCCTTCGACACAATACCCCACTCAGGTATCATCGAAAAACTCATCAGCTTGAATGTAAACCCATACATCACAAGATGGGTTGCAAACTGGCTAGCGACAGAACCCACAGGGTCAGAGTTGCTGGAGCCATGTCAGACTCAAAGCCTGTCACAAGTGGTGTCCCACAGGGCTCAGTCCTGGGTCCACTCTTGTTCGGCATCTACTTTTCTGAAGTACAAGCAAACACAGGAGGGTTATGGCTGACAAAGTTTGCAGATGACTGCAAACTGGGCCATAGTCGAAAACACATCTGACACAGATATCCTCCAGAAGGGCCTCACAGAAACGGATAACTGGTGCCAGAGCCATGGCCTGAAGTTAAACGCCAAAAATGCATAGTCATACCCTTCGGGAAAAACAAGGTTACCCTAGCTACCATATAGGTGACAATCCACTGAGCACAGAAAAGTCATCAGGGATCTGGGGACCCAAGTTGACAGTAGTCTTCGCTTGACACTCATGTTGCTAAAGTAGTTAGGAAAACCTTCTATATCGCCCACCTGATCATGAAGGGATTCACATCTAGATCAAGGGAGGTCATCGTCCCCTGTACTCATCACTCATTAGACCTATGATTGAGTACAATGCCCGTTCGGAATGTATCTGACCAGACACCTGATGCAGCTTGAAAGGCCCCAAAAGTTCCTCACCAAAAGGATAAAGGGTCTCAAAATATGTCTTATGCTGCCCGACTGAAAGAACTCCAGCTTTATTCAGTCTCATACCGCTTGCTCAGAGGTGACCTGTGCCTGACATATAAGGCCATGTCAAACCCAGATTTGATGAATATGCTTCACCTCAAAAATCTAGATCCCTCAGAACCACAAGGGCGGAGACTTAAACCTTGACACGGTTATAAATAGAACGTGCTGGAGGGACAGATTCATCACCCAGAGACTCCTATGCTGTGGAACAAAATCCCGGTACATGTGAGGCAGAGCACCTCGCTGGCCTTGTTCAAGAGGAATCTTGACCAATGGATGGGAGATCGCAGATATACCCCAGGGATTACTTCAGTGTCACTGCTTGACAGAGGCACAGAAAAATGATAGGCATAGTTTTTATTCAAACTAAAGGGGTGGCGAAAGCCACATAACTATGGGCTAGGCTTATAAATGCCCTTGGGCAGATAGCCTAGTATGAACCTATGAACCTATGAACCTATAATGGGAACACTTTTGATATTCAGAAGTGGCAGATATACTTTATCTGTTCTTTTTTTTTTTGGTTAATTGGTTAATTAATGATCAGCCGTGACTATAAAAGGATATTTGTAAACTTATGGTTACAATGTTTCTGAAGAAGTTTAGCTGATTGAAGCAAACGAAAAGAGCTTTAAACATTTCACTAAATCAGTGTTTCTACGTTGCCCTTGTGAAGATTTTTATCACTTGACTTTGTGATTTGAGTGGATTTAAAGTGTTGTTGTGCAACCTAGGAGGATACTAGCACGCTGGACTTGTGTTTCTAATTTCCCAGTTTGTTTGCTGTGTTTTGGTTTCTTAGTTTAGCACTTTAGTTCAGTGATAAACCGGAACTTAATCTCAACAAAAGTAACATCACTTCACACTTATGATCTTACTTGCTAAGTGTAAAGATAATTTACAGATGAGCAAGAGAGATCTGTTAAAGTTAGGAAATAATTAATACTAGTGTACAGCTATGAAAAATCCAATAAATATATTTATGGCAAAGCAGTACAAGAAGAAAAATACCCCAAATCCTTGTAAAATATGTTCAGAAAGCCTTTGTGCAAGCTAATTCTGTGGTTAGAGCAGATATTTCTTAATATGAACAAGTGATTTAACATAATCTCCAGCTACCTAAGGGAAGTGAACTTTTTCACAGGAAGACCTTGAAAAACAAAAGAAAATACAAGTGGTACTTTCCTAGCGGTATCCCTACCTGCCTTTCTATCAGCTTTCATTAATGATTTCGCAGATTTCACCACAAAATCTGCCTTGCTCTTTTAACTGAAGCTGAACACACTCTAATCCCACCTTTATTCATTCTGAATTCCTAATTCCATTCTATAATGAAAAAAGTCCCTTTTTGGTAGCATTTAAAAATACCTCACAGGCTATGATTTGCTTTCCCTCTTCCCTTGAACCTTATAAGGACAATATGTCCCCTCAGTCTTCAACATGACTTTTGCGTTGCACTATGCAAATAACTCGTATGTCCTACAGTCTGGAAAAAGTTATAACTAAGCCCCATCAAAAAATACCTAGACAACAAACTCCAGATTCATTCATTCTCCTTAGTTTTTCGAATAGTTTGCCAATTGAAGGTAGAATACAATCACATGTTCCACCAACCACGTTCTTATAAAACTGTGAAAGCCTGTCAAGAAATGGCACGATTTCTCATCCAGAAGCAGCACACCAGCTGCAGTGTGGTCTGTCACAGGTGACATTATAATTAACATGGATAAAGAGAGCCTAAATGCAGTGGTATTAATAGGTAACCCTATTTGGTACCCTAATATCCTAGGTTGTATGAAATGCCTAAAGGTACAGAACTTGTTTTAGACAGTCGGAAACATGAAGGAAATGGCCTGAACCACCGGGTAATGAGAATAAGAGTCCAGAGGAGTCTGGAGGCTTTAGCTTGTGAGATGCACCAAGGCCAAAGCAGATGGCTTTCAAATGGATGGCCAGATCTGGAGTTTTGCGCTACCAGTGGAAGTCCTGGGGGTTGGCATCCAGAGCAGCTTTTATCACACAGGAGTTGCAAGCCATAGAATGTTGCCTTTTTTCACAACAGTGTCTCACTTTAAAGTTTTGTATTTGTATATTGGAGAAGTGTTGTGTACTAGTTAATGTGCTAAGGAAATTATGTACAAGCCAGAGCCTTTAGGTCCACTCATATAATAAAGCATAATTTGTGAAGACTGTTTCAATCTGCTTTAGCTTTTTGGTTGTCTGTTCATGCAGCACTGAATAAAAAATGTTAGCCATTTACCAGTGTAATTCCTAGCAAGGAAAGACTTTGAGTTAATGGATTAACTTTTTTACATTGCCAGCTGTTAACCATATTAAAGCATTATTCATAAAGGGTGCAATTGGGAGGGTCAGTTTTATTCTGGATACCACCTTTTATATAGTTATATATAGTTGCCACAGGAGTGGCTGTTGAACCAAAGTATTGATTTATAATGGAAGTTATGCTGCTAAAAGAAACAATATTATATAGCAGAAGTTGTCTACTAAAATAAATGTTTCTAGTCTCTGTTCTACTATTCCTAGATTCTCCTACATATTAACTTTCTTTAATTTATATATCTGTTAAATGTTTTGTCACGTAAACTGTATCCACTTCTTCCAAGTAACGAATGAAAAACAAAAATTCAGCAAGTCATGAAGGAAGAGCCGGACTCCAAAAACTTAGTGCTTTCATTAGTTTTAATGAGAAAATACAAACTTCATCAGAATTTTCTTTCACCTCATAAAATGGCTACAAGTGACTTACTGCAAATATTCCACTGCCTTCTGTTTACCATATAATCCAATACACTTTGCATCTCTCAGTGTTACTCCTCCAACTGTTCCTTCTCTAATTACTTCTACGCTTAGCCCATCTAACATCTATTTTGACCTGCATCCGGCTAACTTCTCACCTATTGCCATTCAGCTATCTCTCAATTTCCAGCAACCTCAAATCACAATGCTATTAAGATTGCACCCAATTTATACTTCACCCCTACCATCCTCTTTCTTAAGCAAAACATAAATCATCACAAGCTAGCCATTCTTAGGCCAAGCCTCAAAAACAAGTATGAATCTAAATGGTTATGTCCCAAGCTGCACACACTTATGAATATATGACCAAGTGGAAACTTTCACCTGAACCCTTGCCCAACTTCCAGTACTCGGTCTAATTATAAAATTATTTCTGTCTATTCATAATGCACATAAACAAAAGTATCACAAACATGATAGCAGACATCTATGCTTGGATAACGCAACATTACCCTGACATAATCATCCTAATTGAAGTTTAGCTGAAAATGGAAGTAAAAGATGAAATTGTTCCCCCAGGTCAGAAAGTTCTGAGAGAGGGGGAAAAAACATAAAAGGGCTGGAGGAGTTGCCATAATTCTCTCCAGCTCATCTGTTCAACCCTTAATGACTTCTGCCTTATTAAATTGAAGAGGACTATCTCCCACCTTAAGCTCAACCACAAAAAATCATTGGCTATTATTGATAGTTACATACCAACAGGCAAAAATATCAATACTGCAAAAGCCTTCTTCTTCCACAAGAAGCTAAGAAGCTATGAACCTAAGAAACAATACTATTGTGTAATTTCAAGAAAGGCTGTCTCACTATTTCCTCTGACAGTCCTAAGAATGCTGAAACCTAGATGGCCTGTCACTACTAATCACCTCTCCCATTCAGATGAACAAAAACAATAATAAAGGAACCACTATTGACTGGAATCTAACCTCCTTGCCTAATAAAATGTCTACCTCTGGAACTCTTGCAGACTCTGATCACTGTCCCATTTACCTCTTTTCAAAAATGTAAAAGGTAGTGGTGGATGATGGCTGGATGAAAGCAGGCAGACATCTTGAAATATAATCACCTCACTGCAGTTTGCAGTCTCTCAAAAATCAACAAAGATCTAGTCCTCTCCAACCTAAAGTGTTTCAAGTGGACTAAGCAAAAGCATTTCTCTGTAGATGAAGCCATATGTGATTTTAATAAAACTGTCCTAAACCCACTCACCCTACTCAGAACAAAGAGAGTGAAGCTTAACCTTGCATCCTAGCTGTATAGAAATACAAAACGTTTTATTAAGCTAAGAGATAAGGCATGGAAAATTTGGTTTGCTATCAAAACTAAGATAATCTGCATTCTCATTTTGCTTTTTATCTCTTTATTTAAAAAAAAAGTTTGCAACCTTTACTTCCACTCTGTCCTACCATGCTGTATCCCCCAGGTACTTTTGTTTTTCCACGCTGATCATCAAAACCTATATTTCTTTGTAATTTTTGTCCTTTTTGTCCATGTACATAAATTCTATATATTACTGGCTGTTCATATGTGATCATATTCTTAATATTGTGTATTATTGTTTAAAACTTTTATTTTTTGATCCATGTAGAAAATTTCATCATAGAATGTCAGTATTTCTGTCAATTGGAGCTTTTCTCCTTGGGTCTCCACTGAAAAAGGGCCATACGGCTCAGGTGGACCAATAAATAAAATAAACCTTCAATATTACAAAATCCTCAAGAACCTAACAAAGTACCATATTAATTTAGACAAAAATTGATGTATAAATCTACAAAATTAATACAAAAGCAACCCAAAACCCTTTTTTTCCCTCCATTAAAGTAACTGATACTCCCCAGGCACTCTTCCCAACTTTTGCCATCCCTAAGCAACCTCAAGACCTCTAAGAACACCACCACTACCCTATTCAACTATCACTTTATTAAATTCATCTCTACTCAATAAACAAACCCCTTCTCCCTCACAGCTCCCATATCCGATCCCTGACCACCTCAACATATTTCTTGAACCTGCCTCAAGCTCAACCATAAAAAGACACCTTATGAAATTTAAAACAACCACCCTAGCTCCTTACAATTTATACTATGAATACATTAAACTTGCAGCAGAGACTTACACAGTTTCTGTACAAATAAATCAATACATCAAAGAATCTTATGTTTCAATACTCTAGAAAAAATCCTACTTCCTCTACCTCTGTATTGGTTGCTACTCTACTGAACTTCCTATCGCCCAATAGCCATCTTTTACCCTTTATCTAAAATACTTGAAAACATTAACAATGACACGACTTATCTATGTAACTCAGCATGCTGTTTTTTTCCCATGTCAACATGGTTTCACACACACAAAACAAACACTTTTGCCCTTCTTAGCTTCATTAGCACTGTTACTGCATTTCTAGTTCATAGATGTTTACTAGGCTAATGACCACAAGGGCCTTTTTAAGCCTAGCCAGGCATCTCAAATCTCTGACAAGTTCTGATATCCTTGATAAGTGTAAGCAGGGGCTTGGGAGATGAAACATTTACAAGCAGGGGCCTGGGAGACGAACCATTTACAGGTTGCCTGCATCCATTAGAGACATGGGTGTCAAACCAGGGATGAAGTTCCGGTTTCCCATCGAGTTGTCCAAGTTGTACTTGAATTTGATGAGGGAGGAACTCTGCCTTACATGGATGGGGAGCTTGTTCATAGATGGGGTAGTCTCTGAGATACATACCTATCTCTCCAGCAGGTCCTATTTACATCACAGGCAAGGTTTAAGTCTTTAGAACGGATAATTCTGGCACTGTTTGTTTTGTGGATATGCAGGAGGTCCATCAGAGTGGGGTCTGACAATGCCCTGTATGCTAGGCATAGATATCCCCTCAAAAGCCTGTAGGAGACAGAATACAGGGATAGGGCTTTGAGGAGGTCTGTATAGTACATTTTACTTATGCAGTGTATTCTTTCAGTGAGGAGGAACCTCTGTGGATGTTCCAGTTGTTAGATATGCCTGGATAGATACATACCAAAGGAGGCATTGTCCTTAATGATAGGTCTGATGAATGCTAAATACAGTGGAACAATGACTTCCTTGGATCTAGATGCCATACCTTTGTTTATAATTTGCCCAACATCGAATGATTTCCTTATTACTGTAGATGTGTGATGGTCAAAGGCTATATTTCTATCTGTGTGTCCCTAATTCCCTAACTGTAAGGGGTATGTTGTCCATATGATAGTTACCAGGGGTCGATGACTTCCCAAAGGATACTACTATGCATTTCTTGGCATTTACTGTTTCTCTTTATTGTATCTCACCTCTTCCTGGACCTATCAAAAGCTTTCAACACCATATTACATCACTTTTTCCTACAAAAACTTAAAACTCTGGGGCTTCCAGACCAATCCTTTGCCTGGTTCTACAGACACTTCACCAATAGATCTCAGTCAGTTAAATGGCTTACTGACTTCTCACCATTCCTTCCTTTATCAGTTGGTGCTCCCCAAGGCTCCATCATTGGGCCTATACTCTTCAACATCTGTGTCACTGATCTTTATACTGCCAGTAAAAGTACTGCCGTCATACAGTAAGCTATGACTCCATACTTATTTGCTCAGCCAAAACCCTTGACACTGTACAAAAAATAACACAAAAATTTTCACTTCAAAAGAATCATGGCTGTCAAAGTGTCAGCTGTTTCTCAACCCCAAGAAATATAAATTATTTCCATCCCTAAACAACTGGAACCCCGAATTCTACTTTTTCAATAACTTCCTCAAACCTCACAAAAATTGAACTTGCTCAGCACACAAAACTCCTAGGTGCATACTTAGATGAAGATCTGAAATTTGACTACCACATTCATCAGAAACTAGGTTCCCTTTAAAGAACCAAAACCTACATTTCTGATTGTGTTTGTAAACATACCACCTTAACACTCCTCCTGCCCACTGTCCACCCATGCTTAACAGCCTCCAGATCAGCCTGCTGCAAAGATGGGCCAGTGTTACAATAATGTAGCCAGATTAGTGATCGATGTCCCTCACAGAACCCATTGCTGTTTGGCACTGAAGCAACTGCATTGGATTGAGCTATCACACCTCCTGAGTTACTCCCAGTTTTTCATCATTCACAACCTCATATGTGAACCTGAAAGCTGTCCTGCTCTTGGCAGTATCATAAATTCCCTCAAAATGTCAAGGTTGTTAATGCTGTACAGAAAAAACTCTAATTACAGATAATAAAGGCCAGCAATTTCCCCCGATGACTTCCCTATATGCATCAAAACTCTGGAACACCATCCCACTAGCACTTAAACAAGATCACTTACTTAGCTTATTCAAAACACAGCTAACATGTCATCTAATAAACTGTTGTCTGCTCCTGCTCCTCCCCAGTTAAATGCCATTAAAACTAGCCATACTTTATATTGTAGGTCTTAGTCATGTCTTTCTATTTCTCTTCCTAGGTTCATTTGCTGTTATTTCCACTTACTCCTTAGTTTCCCCTACCTTTTTCCAGCCTGTTTTCTTCCCCATCCTTCTAAAGCCTCATCTTTTTTACACGCCTCACTTTGTATACCTACTTCCCATCATATTCTCTCTCTCCTCCCATCTCTCACCAGTATCTGCATTCCCCAGCTAACCCTTCTCCAATTATTTCCTGTTCTGTACTTCTATAACAACCAGATCTTACCTGTCTTGGCTCCTATAGCCTCCTGCTCAAATATATATTTGATTCCAAACATACTACACTAATCTGAATCACTTTTTTTTCTCTTTGACATGGCTATTGTTTCACTTATGATATATCTGTCATATAGTTCTGGTAAAACAGCAAATGTTCTTAGTCAATTATTGTATATTGTCCATCTACAATTTGATATCTTTAACAATCTTTTTAATCTATCTTTTGTACTCTTCCTGTATTTGCACGACTTCAAATGCATTTGTACTCGACCATTATAATATATTATGTCAAAATTTTCTCCTCAAGTCTCCACTGAAAAGGGGTATTATAGACAATTAAACTTTGCCAGTAAACAAAAGCAATGAATTTTTCCATCGCTACCTTTTAATATCCTTTCTTTTCAGGCTGTCTGAACTTACTTATCTAATAAAATCACCTGTTTTACCAGAACTATTGTGTGTTTGCTGCCAGTGTACAGCTGAAACTTCACATCTTAACTTAAGTTCTATTGCTACCTGTCACTGCCAGAGCAGAGTGATAATTCCCAACAGCAAGCAGAGTATTGGCTTTGCTAAAGTGACAATGTTCTGCTCAAGGGCTTGTAGAAGTGAAGAATGATGAATGTGGAGCAGAAGCTGCTACTATTAGTACCAGCTGCTGTAGGAATGATAGGAGTAACTAAAGTTATTCCTCCCAAGCCTCTCATCCATATTTACTGACATCTGTAAGAACTGTGAAGAAGGAGGCCTCTGACCAATTCAAGCGGGTTCAAACACTTCATATACATCTCACAGGGGAACTCCTCCAGGGATATCCCAAATTCTGAGTTTGGCGATTTCATCAAAGTCTGAAAAGAGTTATCTGGCAAGTGATGTGGTCATTTCAGAGATCCAGGACCATAAGTTTCATGAATTATCCATTAACAGATCTAAATGGTAATGGCACAGCCGTTTGACCTGAAGCACAAGATCTTCTAGGTCTATATTAGAAATGATTGTTAGCTGACATGTTAAAAATACTTTAACTACTGTAACCTTTGGATATATTAGCCTAACCAACAAGGTACCAAATGCTTTTGTGACCTTTGAGAGCAAATATTGTCTTTGAGAATGTTTATAGAGTGATGTAATACATCAAATGATAAAACTACAAATCAAGAGAGATCATGTCTTCTCTTATACTTCATGTGGAATTTTCACCATTGTGATAAGTAGTGTTGATAAAGCAAGCTGGAGTCTGCCATTCAAACCACTAAGGATGTGGAAGGGGTGACAAGGGCAAGGAATGAAGTCACAACTAGACTGATTCACGATCAATTGTTATTGTCCTGCTGCAGAACTGACAAAGTGTCTATAAAAAAAAAAAAGAAAAAGATGGAAAAGAGCTTCAGGGTCTTTTTAGGTTCTGCAGGCATAATTTCTTTAGTAAAAATGTCTTAACATTTGTAAGAAGGCCTAGTCTCTGAAACACACTGAGGTTTATTGCATAGGGGGGGGGTGTAGTAGCTAGACGATTTACCAAAGTGGGTCTGTATCTCCACCTGGTTATGTCCTCCATGCACTGGCTATAATACTGTATCTCACTCAAGATGTAATCATTGAGAAGGATTTATTTCTTTAAGGATCTGTAGAGACAGTGGAATCGGATTGGAAGAAAGTTATAAAGAAAAGGTGAGGGATATAAGGAGCCCCAGAAACCCAACCCAAAGTGTTGGTAAAGTTACCAGAAGATGGTGAAAGGAAAACTATTCACTCGATAAAAGACTTCAGGTCAAAAGGAAAAAAAAAGAGGGTACTCAGTAGGATTAGAGTGAATTAATCTTTCTCAAGAGGAGGGAAACATGGAGACAACCATGTCTGTCTTTGTTTGGGAGGAAGCCAAGCTTTCTAACGTTTGGGGCATATATAAAGAAGGAAATCTCAGTCTGTCCAAGATCACTGTAAACTATCTGAACTTCAAATGGGCCCAGTATGAGGATTATATTTTTAAGTTGGGCTAGGGAGAAAGTATCCTGAGTAGTGAGGGATGATTTACCTTTCAGTAATCACAACCTCACTCATACTTTGAGGTAGAAAAATAACTTTTTTAGTTCAAAAGCAAATATGAAATAGGAATTTAAACCACAGTTGCATATACCCAAGACCTTTAGAGCAACAGTTTTGAAAAGGGTTTGCAGCTATGTATTAGTGAGCATAAAAAAAAACTAATGGAAGCGTCTTAGCTAGTTTCTGGTGGCTAGGATTAATGAAGGAAATTGTAAGCTGTTGTGCTAGATATTTTGAAAGTTATAAGACTGCCCCAAATCTAGGATTTAAAAAAATCCTGTAATTCAGATGCAAATAGAAGTGCCATTTCATAGGACTGCAATAGACATTTTAGTGCCACTTGTTCAGATCTAGCAATGGATCCCAGTAAATATTCATGATCTTAAAATATGGCAGCAGGTTTACTGTGGTTATTTCCCCTCAAGGAAGCTAATTTCAAAGTCATTGGAAAAGACTAATGCTATTACACTTCTAGGAGATTTTAACGGTTCCAGGATACTCTGTTTATGGTAAAGATCACATGGGATCTTTGTCAGATCCTTCACGTGAGACAGTTAAGAACTTCTATTTACCATCCTTAAACAGAAAGCCTGGTGAAGAGGTTCAACAGAACTCTAAAGTTCATGTTGAGAAAAGTAGACAAAGAAAGAAAAAAAATGTGATAATTTGTCATCTTGTTTGATGCCCTTTAATTCTAAGATTGTGTACCAGACGTTTTTAGAGGATGTAGTCCATTTGAAGTATGGTATGGTATGGTAAATACTCTAGAGGGTGTTAGAAAATATTAAAAACATAGGAGGAAGAGTCAATTGCTTTTAAGAATGTAGTTGAGTGCTTGGCTGACTAACAAGAAAGAGTGAAACTGAATATTGCTTTTGCCCTTTCCATATGATCTCAAACAGTCAGTAGGGAGAACATAGCCAAAGTGCCCTGAGCAGTGAATTCCAAGTGGGTCATCTGGTTTCAATTCTGGTCCCAACAAGTGATTAAAAGTTCTTGAGCACAAAGTGTGGGTCTTTATAAAGTCACTGAATGAATAAATGTAGTATATGATAAGATGAGAGAAATGGGGAAAAGGTATCCTGAACAAAGTTACCATAATGACATATTGAAGTCCAGGAAAGAAGCACAGGTGAGTCTGGTGAGTGAATGGTGACAGTTTAACAAGTGAGAGTAGAAAAAAAAACTGCTGTCCACTTTCAAAATGGTGGTAGTGGTGGTGAATGATTACTTCTCTGTCTCAGATACAATTGGTCATGGAGTTTCTTTTGAGAAAGAGAGACATCTCTGAACTGCCAGTCTCCGCTTCCCTTATTAGGCACAACGTGTTAACTTTTTCAGGGTAAAAGTCTGTTCAAATGTTTAGAAAAATACATGAATCGCCAAAACAAGCAGTAGAAGAAGATGACATGTTAAAACTGGAGATGATAGAAGAGTCAGCTGACGAGTGAAATAACCCCATTGTGCTAGTATCCAAACAGTGCAGCAGTGCCAAGTTTCATAATAGTTTTCATAAGCCATACAAGAACTATCCTATGACTAAGTTGGATCAGCTGGTAAAATACTGGGTTAAACCAGAGTTCTCAATACCCAAGATCTGACCGTAGACAACTACAACATTCCTTTATCTAAAGAGGCTAAGGAAAAGAATTTCTCCACTGTAGATGACCTTTTCCAATATCCCATTCTTTTGTTTGGCATCTGTGGTGTACTTACCACCCTTCAAGGATTGCCTGACTGTACTGAGTCCCTCAACAAGCTTATGCAGAAGCTTTCCACTCTGGGGATTGGGATTGTATTCTACTGAAAGTTTAGACATTACTGGATTTCCTGAGACAATTCTTTTTTATACAAAAGCCACAATCTGCAAAGACTATTTATATGTGCTCAGACTTTTAGATTGATGAAAGAAACTGTTAGTCATTCACCAATATGAATCTTGCAAGGATAGTTATTTTCCATACCTGATTTATGGGACAAGTTGTTATCTGAGCAATGTTTACAAAGGATGCAGATGAGACTGTCAGTTGGGTTCAGGACAGCATCTTTTATATATTTGCCACAAGAGCAGCTGTTAAACCAAAGTATTGCTTTATTATGAAAGTTGAAACAGTTTTATTTTTCACCTGTTGCTGTCTTTTCAGATGTTCTTCGTGTTTCACTGTTGTAGTCATTACATTTGGGTAATCTGCTAGCAGGTTGCCCTCAGTTGGCCTGATTAACAAAGTCTTGGGTCCTGCTTTGGTTGCTGTCCCTTCTTCCATGACATCAGGTCGTCAGGGGTATAAAACATGCAGCCGACACCATTTTCATCAGTCTTTCTTGCCATGTGGTGCCCAAAGCAGAAGCAGTTCGCAAGTGCCGGTCGACCGACTTCTGAAATTTTCATTTTCGAGTTTCAGAACCGAAGTCTTCAAACTAAAGCTAACTACCCCGTTGGGGAAACTTTTTCTTGCTCCTTACCAGTGTCAGTAAAAGTTAATAATTGCATTACTTTTGGGAAGCAAATACCTCATAAGGATTTCCATTTGTACTGTATTCCTTGCCTAGACCCTGACCACAATATGTTTTGCTGTTGGTTTTGTGCTAAATTTAATTAACGCACTATTAAGCGTCGGTATATTTTTGCTTCTAAATACTTTGGTTCAAGAATTAACTATCCTGAAATGTCATCGGTTAGCAATCCGACTACCGGAATTCACAAAAAATGCAAAGAAAAAGACAGAGACAGACCGTCGAGGTCCAAAACAGACGACGAAGCTTCCCCTAAGCCAGTCGCCAGTTCGCCGGTACTCAATGAGGCACTTTTGCAGCCCCCTGATGCACTCTACTTTTGAGTTGCAGGCCTCTACCGAGACCCATTCAGAGTCCGGTATGCCGCGAGATTCTTCAAGTATTGAACCCTCGGTTGTCTGTCCCTTGGATGGGTCCAAAGCCGCTGAGCAGGCACCGGCTTCTGAGGGTGTTTTCACGCCTAAAGATTTCTATATTAAACCGACGCCATCATCAAAAACAAGACCAAAACCAACTACTATGTCTAAAAAACCGACGCATGAGCCACATGCTCAGGCCCCTATGCCTAAAAAACAAATGATCAAAATAGCTGAGTATTTAATTACCTTGATCAGGGGTTCCCAACCCCCTCCTGCTAAGAGGCCTAGGCAAGCCACTGATTATGAATCTTCAGATCAGGTTTCCATTTCTTCTGATTCCTCTTCTGATCAGGAATTTTCTATCCCCCCATATGAGGACTCTGATGCAGACGAATCCATCCCTTCTGCATCTCCTCCTGAGGATTTTTCTTTTGGAGAGACTTTGCATACCTTAAGGGAACATTTTCATTGGGAGAGTCAGGACTTTTCAAAATCCAAAAAGAGACTTAGGGATTTTCTTCTCCTTCCTCAGCATAGGCCTTTGGCTACACCTCCTGTTTTAGACAATGTTGATGATGTTTTCTCAGAATCCAGCATGGCTTCTGATTCCTTGCCTCTGGCTCCTAGTAAGCCAGACAGATATTACAGGGTTCCTGACTCCCACAAGTTTCTTTTCAAAAATCCTACTGCTGACCCTGAAACTATTTCTCAGGGTCCCAAGGGTGTTAAGGCTTCTACAGCTAAAAATCGTACCCCTTCTGATAGAGACTCCAGGGTGCTGGTTAGATGGGGTAAGAAGGTTTATATGTCTGCAGCCCTGGCAATCAGGGCTTTAAACTGTCAATTTCATATGCTTAAATATCAACAGTGTGTCATGGGCTTACTGAAACAGAAAATTATGTTGATTTCTGATTGTGTGGAAAATTAAGAGTTACAGGATTTATTGCATTCAGCTGAACAAGTTGGAAATCATACTTTGCAATGTGGTTTTGATTCCTTGGAGGCTTCTTGCAGGGCCACCGTAACTGGATCTGTGATAAAAAGGCATGCTTGACTCAAGGAGCAAAATCTGACTGATCATGTTAAAGCTAAATTGTTGGATGTTCCTTTACAGCAGGACTGTCTGTTTGGTAAAAAGGCAGAAGAAGTTTTAAAAAAAGATGGTAGACAAAGTTAAATCTAAGCAAACTGTAAAAGATTTCTTGCAAGTGCATCCACCCAGGTTCAGTAGGCACTAGCCTACTAAGAAGTGGTCATTTCCAGTACCCTACAGAGCCACTCAGGTCAAACCCAGATACTCTAAAGGCTCCAGGTTTCAGTCACAAGGATTTTACAGGACAAAACAATGGGGTGCCTCCACCTCCAAATCAGGAAGTAGCAAAGCACCACCCTACAGTAAACAGTCTCAATGACTTCCCTCTGCCATTTCCAAGCACTTATGTTTTGTCAGCCCCTTTGAGGGTAAAACTAGCACTTCATGCTCAAAATTGGCATCTAATTACCCAGAACCAGTGGGTCTTAAATATAGTATCCCAGAGGTACAGATTTCATTTCCACACATTGCCAATTCCAAACGGATGGCCAGACCTGCCCCCAAATCAGTGGGCAGAGGCCCAGAAGCAAGTCCTGCCTCTCATGGATATGGGGGCTATTCAACCAGTACCAGAAAAGGAAAAAGGACAAGGTTTTTATTCAAGACTTTTCCTGGTACCCAGAAAAGACAGATCATGGCGTCCAATTCTGGACTTATCCATTCTAAATACTTTCCTGGACATTCCAAAATTCAAGATGCTGACTCTACAACAGCTACTGCCTATGCTAGGCAAGAATGCCTGGTTGGTAACTTTAGACTTAAAAGAGGCTTACCTGCATATCCCAATCAGGGAATCTTGCAGAAGATACCTCCGCTTCAAAGCAGGCTATTTGCATTACCAGTTCTCTGCACTGCCCTTTGGCTTATCTACTGTGCCCAGGGTCTTCACAAAGTGCCTGGCACCAGTAATTGCATTTTGCAGACAAAGAAACATTCAAATTTATCCTTATCTGGACGATTGTCTAATTCAGGCAGAGGACAAGGACACTCTTCTACAACATCTGGCATTTGTAAAAAGGCTTCTAACATGCCTAGGGTACACCATAAATTAAAATAAATCACAACTGGTACCCTCTCAAATAATTACATTCCTGGGTGGAAGCTTGAATACAACTGCTCAGATGGCTTACCTCTTGTCAGACAAACAAATTCAATTGATAGCATACTTCAAACAAGTGGCCACAAAAACCCGGTTATCTGCAAGACAAATTCTGCAGGCTTTGGGGTTCATGGCATCCTGCATCCTACTAATTCCGTATGCAAGACTACATATGAGGAAACTTCAATGTTACCTAAAAAGCTTATGGAGTCAACATTGTCACAGCCTGGAAACAATGATTCCTCTCATTACTTGCCTGCAACAGGAGTTCCTTTGGTGGGCAGAGGCCTGTCACCAGAACAAAGGACTATCATTCATTCTACCCCCTGCCACCCAAACCCTGACTACAGATGCATCAGACTATGCTTGGGGGCCCATCTGGCAGGGAGATGCATTCAGGGCGAATGGAGCCCAAATCAAATGCATCTACATATCAACCAGAAAGAAATGCTAGCTGTACAGAATGTTCTGACAGCCTTCAAGGATTTCCTTCATCCAGGATAACTACTGATAAAGATGGACATCACCACAGTTATGTGGTACATAAACAAGCAGGGGGGTACCCACTCCTACCCCCTTTGCAGACTAGCCATGGCCTTGTGGAACACAGCCTTGACTTACCAACTACATCCACAAGCTCAATTCCTGCCAGGAAAGCAAAATACTCTGGCAGACGACCTAAGCAGATATCTTATGGACCCACCCGAATGGAAACTGGATCCACAAATCTTCAGCATGTTGACATGGAAATGGGGGAGCCCAGACATAGATCTATTTGCCTCTCCACAAAACTACCAGTTGGACAAATTCTGCACAAGACCTCTTCACAAAAAAGCTTGGAAAGTGGATGCTCTGTCCTTCAGCTGAAAAATCCTATCAGTCTATGCCTTTCCCCTTCTGCCTCTGCTCTCCAGGGTTTTACTAAAAGTCAGACAGGAAAAAACAAAAATGATTCTGATTGCTCTGGAATGGCCTCGCCAACACTAGTACCTACTTCTAAGGAATATGTCACACCTTCCTCCGTGGTACTTGCCTCAGACACCTTATCTATTGTTTCAGCAGAACTATCAAATTCTGCACACTCAGCTCCAAACTCTGAATCTTGCAGCATGGGTAATCAACTAATATCACCAATCACATCTATTAGTAAACCTGTGATGGATGTCATTTTGGAGGATAGAAGACCTAGTACTAGAAAATCTTATGCTGATAAATGGAAGAGATTCTGTGACTGGAACCAAGCACAAGGAATAAACACAGCAATGCCCAATATTCCTCAGATTTTGCAATATTTAACTGAGATGCTTCACAAGGGCCTGTCTTTTTCTTCTATAAAAATCCATGCCTCTGCCATCTCAGCTCATTACAACACAGAGCCTCCTCTCTTTTCTCATCCCCTGCTAAAGCAGTACCTCAGAGGGGCCAAAAATTTGAGACCTCCAAGGAGAGCACAGACACCTGCATGGGACCTCAGTTTTGTGCTGGAAAAACTAACCCTGCCTCCTTTTGAACCAGCTGCTACTGCAGACATAAAATTTCTTTCTTGGAAGACAGCCTTTCTTTTAGCAGTCACTTCAGCTAGAAGGATTTCAGAACTACTGGCTCTCATAGCAGTGGAGCCTTTCATTATATTTTATCTGGACAGGGTGGCCCTCAAGACCAGTCCTTATTTTATGCCTAAGGTGGTATCCAGTGTGGCTCTTAACCAGACCATTCATCTGCCAATCTTTTTCGCAAATCCGCAAAACAAGGGGGACTGGATTCTGCATTCATTGGATGTACACAGACAACTAAGATTCAACTTAAACAAGACAAAATCTCTAAGGAAGTCTGAGCAACTAGTGGTGGCATTTGCTGCAGGGACAGAGGGGAAGGCTATATCAAAGCAGACTTACATTGTATTCATTTCTGCTACATGCACCATGGTAAACCTGGCCCCAAGGGGATCAGATCCCTTTCCACCAGGGCTGCATCTACTTCTGCAGCCTTTCTCAGAGGGGTTCCTACCAGAGACATTCTAGAAGCTGCTACCTGGAGTTCAGTTCATACATTCACCAAACATTACCATTTACCTCTCTTCTCTAAATCCAGAGCAGGCTTTGCCACTGCTGTCCTGCAGGGCCTTATAGCTGCTCCTAATGCAATATAATTCCATCCTCCCAACCATAGCTTTGGGATTCTACCCAAATGTAATGACTGCAACAGTGAAACATGAAGAACATAGTACAGTTGTGTACACTTACCATAAATGTAGATGTTCGAGTGTATTCACTGTTGCAGTCCTGGTTACCTGCTCGCAAGCCCCCTGTTTCTCTCTTACTATACCTCTTTTTTCTTTTACTATGCTCAAAAGCCTTTTTTGGTGTATTTGCTTTTATTTGGAGGTATATTTGCTGTGTTCTAAATTACATGTATATATATATATATATATATATATATATATATATATATATTTTGCTCCCCATTTGGGGGGCACCTGACATCTGGGGCAAGAAAAACTGATGAAAATGGCATTGGCTGCATGTTTTATACCCCTGACGACCTGACGTCATGGAAGAAGGGACAGCAACCGACGCAGGATCCAAGACTTTGTTAATCAGGCCAACTGAGGGCAACCTGCCAGCAGATTACCCAGATGTAATGACTGCAACAGTGAATACACTCGAACATGTACATTTATGGTAAGTGTACACAACTGTACTTTCCTGTTATGGTGAACACTGCCTAATTTTACTTTTGTTTAATATCACCCATTTTATCAGAATTCTGGTATGTTCACTGCATGGGATTACTTACTCTCTATATAGCTAAATGAATATATGCATCAATAACTATTTTATAAATACAAACCTGTGTTGGAACAGAGAAAAAACTATTGCAGTAATTAAAAAGATTCAGCATTTTGAGTGAATATCTCTGCTGCATCACCCAAATCTTCAGGAAACAAATTAAACTAAAAAATTTAAGTCAAGTTATTTTTTTACATTAAATGTATCTGTATCATCCTACAAAAACTGTAATCAGTATTTAAGCAATGTGTAGCTCTACTTGTGTTATACTTTTATGATCGATAAAATCACCTTTTGTTTCATTTTTGCCTCCTCCCCAAAATAAATGTCTCTTTTCAAAATAAAATGTAGCAGCTCTTGTATCACTGTAGTTGTTAACACTGAAAGTTTCATAACTGAATTTTATAGATATGTCAAAAAATAATGTCTGCATCAAGATGTGTAGAGTTGTATATGAAATGTATGCTGCGCTGTACGATCCCCCTGTGGCCACATCACTATTCATTCAGACAACAGATTTTAATTTAGCTGCTTCATGTCTTGCATATATTTTGCTTTATGGATTATCTTGTTATAAAACTTCCCCCTTAGCACTTCATTAATATTTCAGAAGTAGAACAAAAATAAGTGAAAAAAAATACTCCAAACTTTTAGGATAATTTTGATTTGTTGTAGTGTGGAGAGAGAAAAGACAGTTTCTAAAAGAATATTTCAGCATTAATGTTGTTATAGTTAAAAAAGTAAGAAGTGCTTTTCTGTACTTCATAGTTATTAGGTGAGTCTTTCAAGCTTGTCTGTTTTCATTTTCCAATATACATTATGAATAACCAATAAATCGATGTTTATTTCATATCTTAGCTTGAACTACTGGTAAGAAAGAACATCTTAAAAAGAAATAAGGCTGCAGTCTGTCAAACTAAGACAAATGCTGTCTACTTATCTTTGCTCAAAATTAAAATATATAAATCAATTAACGATGTTGCTAATGGAAAGCAATTAATGTAACAAATGAGGGAAGGAATAACACAATAAATCTGACATGTATGCTCTAACAGGGGCTACTATAGTTCTAAGTGTTTTGGTGAATTTATATGCAACCTTAGGGCTATATCATATGGCATTTACGGTACTGGGTTATTAAATTTATTTATCTGCTCCATCTTTTTGTTAGTGAAAATTTGTAATAATGCAGAATGTTTTCTGTTTGCTACATTTTTAGTGCTAAAGATAATTAAAGTGTAAAAATTAATTCACATCATGTGTTGTACAACAACCAAATACATTTGTAACAGCTGCAAAAGCTCCAAAGAATTTTCTTCCCCAAGACAAATATTTATTACTTTGTTCTTAATTTACATCCAGGTGAAATAGTCAGTGAAAACATGCATGTTATACCAGAGACTTCACTTAATTTTGTATAAGCCTTTGTATTGTGACTGTCTCTACATCTGGGATGCTCATATTTCATATGGCTGGACATCAAAATGGAAGAAAGACACTTAGAAATAATAACTTGTTATGTTATTCATATGAATAAATCAGTACTGCAGTAGCCTTAGCTGCACGGGTTATATCTAAGAAAAGACATCACAAAGAGACAGTTACCAAAGCTTCAGGGCACCTTCCACATACCCAACTGTCAAGCAGCTCTAGCTGAGCTGACTGAAATCTCACATCTGGGCATTAAGCCTTTTTAAGTGTTTTCCTGCTGCAGAAGAGGGTGCACCATTCTTGGCTTTTAATGCTGTTCCAACACTAGGCAGATAAGTTCCCTCCAGGGAAAAGCCTGCCAATTAACCTTTTTTAGACAGAAATTGTACTTTTTAACACTTAGGGAGATCTATTTTTATGACTGTAACATGACTTTTAATTAATTTTAAATAGGAGTGTCTCTTTTTCTTTTTGTGGTAAAAATCTGTTAAATGAAAACTATTTTTTTCTGAAGTAGAAGTTGTATTGCTTTACTTTGGGGGACTGGAGTAATGCCAGCAGCATTTTATTCATACAGTTTGTAAGCTTTCATTTGAGGCTAAGCAGTTCTATCCATGTCACTTGATTGTTGGGATAATTAGGAAAATATGATGAGTATAAATATCAATATTGTTGTTTTTGCCATTGTGTAAGCTTTACAATTAAATCTTCTAATACCTTGTATGTCGCATGTTATTCGAATATATTTTGCAAATATGAACATGCAATATTTGATGTCTAGAGACATCAGTAGGATGTAACTGCAGAAGCACCTGGATGTGTCACTGGGCTGTAATGAGTTGAAGTGCTTTTCGCTGTGCTTTTATATATTAGTACAAGGCCAGCTGTCCTTGTGGGCCATTTTAAGCCTAGCCAATTTCCCTTTTTGTCCTTGAAATAACCTAACCAATTAAGTGATAAGTTGGCCTTATGCAGCACTTGGGTAATAATTATATATTATCCCTAATACAAGTAACTAGGAACAAAACATAGATAATTTAATGGGACCTACGCATGGGATAAAGCATTCAGGAGCTGCCTCTATCTATTAGTAGTACAGGGCCTGTCTTGAGGTAAATTTTCTGTTTCCCATCCATAGATCTAAGTTGCTGTTGAAAATGGACAGGGATGAAGTTTGTTTTGTGTGGATGGGGAGTCTGTACCACAGCAACGGTATCCTCTGTGATATAATACCTCTCCTTCCAGACCATTCGTTTGATGTTGCAGAAGAGGTTTCGATCCCTAGATGAGTATTTCTGATGTCATTTGACTTACTGATGTGCAATAAATCCATCAGTAATGGGTTGGAGGATGCCTTGTATGCCAAACAAAGGTCACCTCTTAGCAGTCTGTAGGATACAGAGTATAGTGAAAAAACTTTGTCAGTTCATGTAGGACATGTTGTTTAGGTCTTTTAGTAAAGGATCTCTCCGGGCATTCCAGTTGTTGATGTGTGTGGATGGATACATGCCATAGGGTGCATTATGTTCACTGATTGGTCTAATGAGGGCTGTGTAAAGGGAAACAATGCTAGTCAAAAGTTAAGTTACTGTCCACATAAGTTCCTAAATCTGGGTCAACTCTTAGGGGAGTATTGCCAATGTGGTAGTTCCCAGGGTAGATGACTTCCCAAAGGATACAATAATGCATTTTTGGTATTTAGTTTCAGACCATGATTTTAACACCAGTTTTTCCTTTATCTGAGACAAACCTTCCTGCAAGATGGATAAGTGAGCTGGAGACTCACTAACTGTTCCTAGCTGACAATCATCTACAAACTTAGACAGCCAGGTCATTTGGTATTGGCTTCTACTTCAGTAAAGTAGATGCCAAACAGGAGAGGTCCCATCTCAGAATCTAGGGGGGACTCCCATGGTCACTGGTCTCTCTGTGGGGCTAACGTCCCCTATTTTGATTATCTGTGTCATAACTGTGAGCCCGTTGGCAATCCAGTGGGTGACAGAGGTTTATTTCTGGTTTATTGAGCTTTTCTACTATGCCTGAGTGGGGAATTGTGTCAAAAGCTTTGGCCAGGTTAAAGTTTGTGGTGTGTACCATTTTGCTTTCATCTATTCCTTTGGTGACTTTTCCACCAAGCTGAGCTGACTTGCTCTTGATGAATGCAAACCAAGACAGGTCCAGTGTTTGGAGGGTCCCTATGTCTTGATTTTTTAATTCAATGACAAGTCTTTCAATGGCTTTGTATATGAGGCTGGCCAGACGTATAGGTCTGTAATCACCTGGATGTGTGGAAAGTTCTCTGTTACGCAGGGGAATAACTGTAGCTGTTTTCCATTTGCATGTTACAAAACCTTTTGTTAGGGGTTTAGCTAAATCATGCTTAATGTATTTAAGATGCATCAGAGATATTGTCTGGGGCCATTGGTTTAGTATTTATAGCTTTTGATAGCGCTTTCAGGACTTGATCTTGTGTAATAGATGGAGGCAAGCTTTTATGAAAAAAACATTACTTTTTTATGACTTGTCTGTTTTACTGACCATTTCTACCAGGCTTTCCTGACAATTGGGCATCTTTTTTAATGTACCCATAGAAAAAACAATCAGTCCCTTGGTTCCTACGTTCCACTACAGCAAACTGCCAAACTGCCTTGGCAACAGATGGGTGACACTACTGTGGCCAAAACTGGTTCCTTAGACCATTCATCTTTTTCCCTGGTTCGCACTGTATTGCCTACAACCACCATGCACTGGGGTTTAGTTGCATCCTCTGAGGTTGCTGGAGTGCCATTGTTGAGAAAGGAAGAGACATTCTTGTCAGTCCTGGGAGAAGGGGCAGAGAATGTCACTCTGTCTAGCCCTTGCTATACCTAGTGAGGTCTTTCCAGGCATAAGTTGATCTGTTTATTCTGAAATTCCTTTAAAAAAAAAAAACGTAGACATTTTTCTTCTCCTATCTCGTTTTCCCTGGTTTTCTTTGGGCTTTGCTCAGGATTTAATTTGGGCTCTTTACCCTTCCAGTATTGCTGTTTCTGGTAAAAGAAAACTAGATTCTTCATTTTTTGAAGATGCTGAAGATTTTGAACCTCAAAACAATTTGGTGGGGGGGGGGGGCAGATTCTCATTTGCATCTCCAGGTTTCTGACTCAGATTCTGAGGAGATTGTGGCTTCGTACATTCCATTCAAAGGATTTTCATTCTCTGAAACTATTTCCAGAATGAGTCAGTTGGTTCACTGGAAAAATAATGATGTTTCTCAGTCACTTATGCTTTATTACAACTGGAATTTCCAGAACCTATCCCAATTCCTCATGTTCTTTCTGCTTTGGGTGTTACTTTTGTCACAGCTTGTAATTTCATGACAGCCAGCCAGATGCTGCCATGATTGTATAAAGTTCCTCAGATGTAAGTCTTTATAAGCATCCCAGATCAAACCTGCAGCTATTGCTTGTGTGAACTCAGCCACTGTTATGCATTTGGTTAATACTAATCATTCTCCTGCCAAAGATGGGAAGGCTTTATATAGATTTGGGGGAAGAAGTGTATTCTTTGCAACACTTGTTTTAGGATTCTCATCTGTCAAGCTTGTATGTTAAAGCTTATGCTTGCCTTCTTTGAGAATATGAGGAACATTTGTGCATCCGTTTCCTGTTCTGATGAGTGATCTGCTTTCTGTAATTTGGGTGGTCTTTTGTTTTAGGTGACCATCCACTACTTAAAATGTGCATGTAATTCTGCTGATGTCACTTCCAGGGCTACTGCAGTTGAAACTATTATGAAGAGCTTTGCTTAGTTGCATTTTTAAAATCTCCCAGGAGATGTCAAAAATGAAATGTTGAATTCTTGCTTGGATAAAGACTTAGTTTCTGAACGTTCTGCTGTGATGAGAGAGGTCAGCTGATTCAAGAGATCTCAGATTTGTCAGACCTCCTCCTCCAAGTTTACCAAGGGATTTTAAGCCCCCTCTACACCCATCTTTAAAAAGCAAAATGAATAGACTCAGCAAGCTACTGTGATGTTCAAATGTTTATAATGCTGAAACCCTCCAAAACCAAGCATAGTCTAATAGGTTTCAGTGACTGTTTGCAAGACATCTATTCCCCCTCCCATCCTGGAAATCCTTAATCCTTGCCAAAAGTCTGAATCTCCATTTCTCTCTTTGGCAGCATATAGTTTCACACACACAGTTCTAAGAGTAAGCTATCATGTTATAGATTGCAGTTAGAGTTTCCACCTTCAGTCCAAAAAAATTTCCCCTCACTTGCCATACCAAATGCTTCCCTTCCTTCCTGTCATTCAGTAGATTATCTTCCCGCATGTCATAAAAGCTGTCTTCTCTTCTCAATTAGGTAAAAAGGTTTATGCAAGGATGTTTCTGATGCTGAAGGAAGAGGATTCTTGGACACCAGTTCTGGAGCTTTCCTTCCTGAACTTATTTGTGACAGATGCTCTTTTGGGTAATCCTTATCATCTTTTTTATTAACTCTCTTTTGGGTAATCCTTGCCGTCTTTTTTATTTTTATTTGTGACAGTGCCCAAATTCAAAATGTTGTCACTTTACGACTTATTACCCCTTATTCCCCATTTGAGTTTTCTAGTAATGTTAGATTTAAAACAGCCTATCATGACATTCCTATAGATACAGATTTCAGATGTTCATATTAAGGTTTTCTGTGTTTAAATCACATTATCAGTTCTCTGCATTACCCTTTTGTTTTCTCAACTACTCCAAGAGTATTCACAACGTACATAGCTTCTGTGATAGCATACTGCAGTCTGCAAGGGTATTTACAGGTTTCTTTATTTACATGACTTGCATATCTTTGTAGAGTCTTTTTCATAATGTCAGGCATCTGTAACCTGGTTAATAGATCTCCTATGCAGACTGCAGTTCAATGAGAACTTAGAAAAGTCTTGTCTAACTCCTTCCCACAGTATTGTTTTTTCTGGAATGTCTCCTGGACACATCAAGAAAAAATTGTCTCCTGGACAACTCGGTTCAAAGTACTTTGTTTCACAGGAAAAAGTAAATCTATATCTAATCCTGAGTGTTACACTTGCACTATTTTTACAGCAAGTGCATTCCTCAGGACTCGGGCTCTCATAAGGGAATTCCTCAGGACTCTGTGTCTTGTAAGGGAATTCCTTAGGACTCTGGGTCTCATGACATCTATGACTATCATGATGCTTCTTGCAAGACTCCACATGAGAAGTCTTTATAGTCCCAACATCAACCACCCCTGACATTTCAAATGCCAGTTTTTGGATTTGTGAAGAGATCAGATATCTCTGAATCGATCTCTCATTCTCCTTTTCAAGTTCCAACAGTCAGTTACAACAAAAGCCTAAGAATGTGCTTGGGGAGTAACATCTACAAGGATAAAAGCACAGTGTGTTTAGTAACAGAAAAGACAGACCAACACACAGAAACATAAATGGGATGTTGACAGTTATAAATGCTCTTGACTCTGTCAGTCATCTGTGGTCCCAGGGACCACTATGAATGTTTACAGTCAAACCCAAAATGATGTGGTACATAAGCAAATGAGGTCTTCCCATATGTGCAGACTAGCCACCATAGCCTGGTTATAGCATTTAAGATTGTTCACATTTTGCAGGCATCATCTTAACAATACCATTAGAGCAAATTTTGTGGCTGACAAGCTGAGCAGCACCCAGACAGACCCCCAGAATGGAGACTGAATCAGGGAGTCTTCCAGAAATTGATACAGCTGTGGGAAACACCTCAGAAGGATCTGTTTTTGATTCCACTCAGAATAATCATTTGTGAAATTCTGCTCCAGGACTTCATAGAAGAAGGTCTAGAGATAAGCTCCATCAAATATTTTTAAGATGCTCATCATCATCATCATTCTCTTTCGGCTTTTCCCGTTAGGGGTCGCCACAGCGGATCATCTCTTTCCATTTCTCCCTATCCTCTGCATCTTTAAGATGCTCATGATAAAGCAAATTATTTACAAAGGTACATTAAGTAGATAATTCTTAAGACATCTAGATGCAAATAGGTTATTGTTCTGTAGTGACACTCTACAATGATAAAATGCGTTTTCTGCTGTTGTGACATTATACATTTTAAATTCAAGGTTTAAAACATTTAGTATGCAAACATATGCAATATATGTGATAATCAGATATTACATATGACTTAAGACATGGATAAGGAGGATTACAGTATAGATGGTATGGATAAATAAAATTGAAAAGAGTAAGAAACATTGGCTAGTTCACAGGTAATTAAATCTAGAAAGGGGGAATAGCAGCATTCTATAGCTGATGAGACAAGGATAGTGGGGGTAAGAATACTAGAATACATACTAACACAGAACCTGATTATAAGAGAGTGGTGGAAAGTATTTTAAGGAGATGGCTAAAGGTCAGAAAGAAATTGATACTGACTAGATTTTAAATGTCTTATCAAACTGGTGAAAAAGTGGACTGTTCAAATGTCACAACATTCAAACAGGAAGGTAGTGAGACACCACTAATAAGATGAAACTTTTGCAGAAATGACATAAATAACAGATTATTCTAGCACAAGTTATATTTATGAAATAAATTAAATGCAAAGCCGGTAGTGTTTTCCAGCCATTTTAAAAGTACATGGTCTTTTAGGGCAGATTGGTGTGATTGTTTAATTTGATGAACCCTGTTTTGCACTGAACATTTTTCTTTATGCTCTGATTCCTGTAATGAAATGTATTGCAAAAATGATTTTTATGGTAAACATGTTTTTGACTAGGATGAGTTTGATTTTTCCAAATATTTGTTGTAGTGTGTTTTTGATGCCATTGTCGTTCTCAATTACATTAATGGATAGAGTGTAGAGTATCAGTCAAACAGAATGCATACTTTTATATTTTCATTTTATCCTAGAATAGTAAAGGAAATAACAATATTAATAATTATATAGTTCAGCACTCCAAAATTGTTTCAGATGTCCAGGATTAGTGGGTTGTATAGCAGACATAAGGTGGACAAATAACTGGCATTTCAAATAATGAAAATATTGCATTTTTGTTAAGTTGCTACATATGTATTGGACATATTGGGAGACGAATACTTCTGTCAAAATAAGTCCATATCCTTGCTAAATAATCTACTTTACTGTATATAATTTATATTCTCACTTTCAGCAGGCATTTATAAAACTGCAAACCATAATTTATGCCATTTTCAGACTTTTAAACAATATTAAACATTTTTTATGACTGACATTTTTACAATTGTATAATGTGTAAAATGGCTAGGGTGAAGTCATTAAGAAAGTGACCAAATAGTAAAGCATGCGACTTTCTGAGGGACGGGTTGTATAATTACTACATCGTGATAGCCTAAAAGCTTATATAATGTGTGGAAATTTTTCAATATATCAGGCTGGCAATATATTATTATTACTTTTATTTTTTTGAGATAACAGATTTCGCTTTCAGGTACAGATAATTTTCTTTAAAACAGTGAAATTATTTTAAATTAAGAGAACTGCTAGGGATGTAGCATTCACTCCTTCCTATGCAATTATTTTTATGGATATGCTTGAAAATGAATCTGTTTGAAAATAACCAATTTCCTGATTAGCTGAAGTGTTTTACTGTGTCTTTAGGTAATTGGGGAAGGAAACAAAAGAAGCGTAGAAGAAATATTAAGTATGTAAAAGGGCAGCTTTTACAGCTTTCATTTGTAAGTGATCCATAACCAGAAAATTGCATTACTTAGAACAGGAATGCTATATTAATCTTAGAAAGAAGGCCATACTTAAGTGCTCACTGAAAATCAGGAATCTTTGTCCTTTGTCAAAATGTATTTTACTTGCGATGTGTTAACAGCCAGAAAGTTTACTGAGCTGCTACACAGAAAAGAGTTCATAACTCCTCTGAGAAATTGCAGCTAATTAGACAAAAACTAATTAGACAATAAATATTGTAACAGGAATGCAGTCCTTTTCTTTCCTTTCAGTTAAACAGATAATCGTACTGTTTTTTTTTCTTCATTTATATTCTTTTAAGTATTTCTCTGCTGTCTTCAAGTCACAGTTGGTACCTGAAATCTGCACAGCACACTAATTAAACCTTCCCATTGCATGCTGTTGCTGACATTATAAATAAAGGCTGCCTTATTTCAGCTGTATGTATGGTTAGATCTGTGTACTATAGCAATTAACATTGCTGCTGCTTCTGTATGGAAGTACATTACAATGCTTAATGCTTATTGTTGTATGCTAGTAATGGCCTTATACATTGTTCACAGATGTTTGGTTTAATAAGTATTTATATGTAGTACATGGCTCACTAACTAGCTACCTAATTATAGAAGTATTGCTGGTTAAACGCATATCGAACCTGTAGTTTTAGTAAAATCACATGCTTTGCACCCGCATTGTGCTTCAAGTTTTATTCATGGTCACCCAAAATGCGTCTCAAGATTATTAGCAGTGACATAAAGTGATATGGTTGGATCTCACTGTTTGGAATTGCTGCCTCTTAATTTAAACAGAGGCCACAGTTTAACACAATGCAAATTTGTTAGAATCTAAACTGCAGAAGTGTGTATTAGTGAAATTTCTGCATTTGTATAGTGAGATATAGAAGCAATTAAGCTCGTGATCCTTTTAGAAATACAAGAAATGGAGTTTCATAGGATTTTACAAAACTTTTATGGCCAAAGGAAGCCATCAACAAGCTCAGCCACATCACTTAGAACTGGTTGGTAACTAACAGTGTCCCAAATTAAGCAGACTTTCTCCACATATCCACAGAGAAAATTTTACATCAGCCATCCAGTCATCCAAACTGGTTTTAAAGGTTTCTATGGACATATTCTGTTTGATAAGGGTAACTTGTTGCAGAAATGGGATACATTAAGTTAAGTATCTGTAATGAACAAAAAACAAAGTGTTCCCCTATGGAAAGTGGTGAGACGGTAAGCCCCTATGGAAAGTGGTGAGATGTTAAGCAACACAGAAAATAAATATAAAAACAGCCCAGACCATCCATGGCATAGAAATAAAAGCAAAAATTTAATTGGGTAACACCAGGCAGCTGAGACATGATCATGCTAAGCCAGATACATGACTATTGAGAATCCTTGGGATAATTAAGTACAAACTGTCAGTTTTGCATTACATTATATTAATAATGAGAATATGTTTTGCAATATTATTAAAAGGAACTGGTCGGTTTTGTAATCTAATGATAAGATCGGACAGTTGGTGGGTGAGTGTCCCCATTTTTCCTTTAAGAATAAGATGTCTCTAAAAAGGTTGTTGTGTTATGGTAGCAGTGGAGAGGCATGTGAGATTGGAGACAACAGAGATGCGATCTTGTGGGAGATGTAATTTTTGCATGTTTATTGATAGTAGTGGTCACTTTAAACATCCTGTTACTGGCCATGACTTTACATTTAGAGTAACAGCAGATTGCTCCACACGTAATGTTGTGTACCTGGCTTGTTGTATGTCATGTTCCTCATTTTATGTTGGAAAAACAAATAGAGCTTTATGGAAGAGAATCAGGGAGTATGTTGCAGCTATGGGGATGCTGGATGTTAGGAATTCATTAGCAAAACATCTACTTGAAAGTGGTCCATCACATTTATTCAATTTTAAGATCTTGGAATGCTTAGTTGAAGGGGAACGGTTGTGAGATTTTGGGAATTTCACAGAGCAGCATGAGGTCCGGTGGATTATTAAATTACAAGCAGAAAAGTTTCCTGATCTTAACGGGAAAGTCCCTTTAAGACCATTTCTTAAAGCTTGTAACTTAATTTAAATGAGATTTTTTTTAATTTCATGACATCATTTATTGTAGCTGTATTATTGGTTTGTTATTTTATCATGTGATTTTAATTTTGGATTATTTAATGAGTTGATTCTAGTTCAGTGTTGTAATTGGTCTGAAGAAGTTCTCTAAGGAGTATAAAAGCACTTAACCTAATTACATTTTTGCTTTTATTTCTCTGTCTTGGGTGGTGTGGTCGGTTTTTATTTTTATTTTACGTGTCTGTAATGCCATTTAGTGGTATTAAAATGGTACTATAGGTTTAGGTCTCTACAATAGGTTCTTCCTTTAGCACTGGTTCTGTTAAAGTGAAGGACTTCAGAGAGAGCTGGGGTCACTTATAGCACAGCAGACTAAGCAGAGATTACTATTAGGTACCAAAGTATATAAGGGTACTGAGACCTGAAATCTTTTTAGTGAGGAAATATTGAGGTCTGTCAAATTGATTTAGGTGCTTGGTAAGGTACACGCTGAAGGGTGCACTATATTCAATGATGAGTCTACTAATGGATGAATAAAGAAGGATTGCAACTTCTTTCGACTTTGAGATACATGAAGGGTGAGTAGAGGAGACTAAGACACATTGTAGTCCACCGACTATCTATTATAAGAAAATGCATCAAGGTCTCTGACGACTATGTGAAAATTAAGTGCAATATTACCTATATGGAAAACAGCAGTGATGCTAGATTTACCAAAGGAAACTGTGCTGTATGTCTTTGTGTTGGTAGTAAGCCCATGATTAGTATACATAACATATGTTTGGTTCAGCAAACTTGGTTAGTCGTAGTCCACTGATATTGGTTTTTACATCACAAAAATGTATATCAACAAGGTGGAGGTCCTGGGACTTAATCCTTTGGGAAACCACTGATGAGTTTTCCATCTAGAGCAAATAAACCAACCTTAACAGTACTGGATTCAGACAATCAGTACATTAAAATTCCAGTGAACTCTGTATGGGAACAAAGTTAAATGCAATTGTAAGTAGCCCACTGTTAAATTCTCCCAGTACCTATATACTGTATTTAAGTTAAAATGTTTGTTCCCAACAACTCCATCTTCACTAGTACTGCAGTTATTTGTATTCACCTTGCATTCTCCTGACAGCACATTTTAGATTCTGCAGTTTTCCATCTTAACATTACTATGTTTTAGCTTGCCTAGTATTTATAACTATAATGATGGTATTTAACCTGTATAACTCCTGAGCATGTAATTCCATATTATCATTTTAAAAAGGTAAAGAAAATTGCAATGTCATTTTCTAGCTGTTTAGCTAAATACAGTGAATAAACAGTGCTTTTTCATTTCATTCATAGTTTTATGAATGGTTCCAGTAGCAGGTGCATGGTGTACTGATACAATGGAGATTTTTTTCATTTGCTCATCAAGTAAAATGGCTCTCTATTACACTGTCGCAGACGCAGGTTGTCAAATGCGATTTTGTCAAACTGTAAAGCGTGAAAAGGCAAAAACAGCTAAGCGGCTTTTCAGCGAATTCTTTTCCTAGGAAAGAATTTGTTTGGCTGCTTTCACTACTTTGCCTTTTTGCCACTGTAGTGCGATCTCGGAGTTGGTATATTTCAATAGGGGGGGTGAAGCCCCCCACATTAAGTAATGTTTTAAAGGTTTTTTTTGTTTCGGAACAGCGATTGTTTTCCATTGGAAAATAATCGCTGTTCTGAAGTTTCGACATTGTAAGCTTTCGCTTACATAGGGTCTATTATCTGTCGTTCGCTCTTCTGAGCATGAGATATGATAATATAGACCCAAGTAAAATGACTAGATACAAGTCACGTATCATTTTAGAACCTGGAAGACAGGGTATCCTCTGAGGTAGCTCCATAACAGTTAGATATGTACATTTACAAGTGTTGTCATTGTACTTAACAAACATGGAATTGATAATACAGTTGCACTCCGTCTCACTCATCTCAATCCTAAGATAAATTATCCTGATGCATTTTCTATCAATAGAACCATCTGCTAAGTTGTTTTCATTTTTCCCAATTCTATCATTAACAAATCTCTACCCAATAGTGATATATATTGTTCTCTGTTTCTTAACTAGCCCCATAAACTTCCATTTCTGTTGGTCCGTTTCAAAGTTTAAATTATTTTTCTGTAGTAATCCTCTTTTTTTTATTCTATTATTAGCTCGCAGACTATGAGTGCATAGCAGCTGTAGTGTTGTTACTGTCTAAGTTATGCACTTCAACAGAATAGGAACTTTCTGTCTGAAACTTACATACTGTAGATATGCATCATATATATATATATATATATATATATATATATATATATATATATATATATATATATATATGGTTCCCTATCAGAAGCCTGAAACACTATAAGCCTGAAAATCAAAATCCTGAAAACTATAGACTGAAAGTTCAAAATCCTGAAAGCCCAAAATCCTGAAACTCAAAATCCGGAAAACACAAAATGGACATACTGACGTCATTGTGGCTTTGCTATTGTTAGCCCTGTGGTGTTGGGTCATGCGTTGGGTTCAGGTAAGTGTGTGGTTGGTTTTATGTTAGGGTTAGGGGAGGTTTAAGTGAGTTAGGGTTAGGGCGCAGGTTAGGCATGTATGCAGTAGTGACAAATATTGGGGTTAGGGGCGGTTTAAGTGAGTTAGGGTTAGGGTTAGGGCGCGGGTCAGGTGAGTGTGCGATAGTGACGGACCTTAGGGTTAGGGTTAGGGTCAGGGTCAGTTGGTAGATATTAGTGTCTTTATAGTGACATATTAGCATTATTTGTGTTTTCAGGATTTTGAGTTTCAGGATTTTGAACTTTCAGTCTGTAGTTTTCAGGATTTTGATTTTCAGGCTTATAGTGTTTCAGGCTTCTGATAGGGAACCATATATATATATATATATATATATATATATATATATATATATAATATGCATGTCATTAAGTAGTATTAACAGTGTTTGTATTGATAATGACATGAAACTTAAATTACTAACCTTTTTATTCCATTTTGTGCCATAACCACATACAAACTTCTCTGATGTTGAAATATTAAGATTCTATACAACATCTGATAGGACATAACAGCTGTTATAACCATTGTACTATATTGTCCACGATTATATTGTACGTATGTTTTAAGTCATGTCAGCTTGTTTTGCCATTTATTGCTTGATGTCACCATTGTGCTTCTCTACCCAGAGTGTGACTGAAGAGGGACAGTAAACCACTTGACTTAACCTGCTATCAAATTAAAAAAAAATAAAATAAAAATAAAAAATACATAGGCAATGCTTAGGACATGCAAAGGCTGTTTTGTTTGTTTTTCTTTGTGTGTTTACCAAAGGTCTGTTCTATTTGGTAACTTTTTTTAACTGGGGGTCTTGCCTTGCTATTACACTCTAAATCTAAGTCTATTTGATCTATTGTGATAGTAAGTTTGGTCAGCTTGTATGTTCGTTGCATATTAGTAGTGTCAGATGAACTGTACCCATAATGTAAAAGTTATCAGTAAATATGTTTATTTGATAAAATCCTGTAGTAAAAACTCATCTGGCAAAGGAAACCTATACTCAGAGTTTACTAATCATTAGGAAATTCTATAGACAACAGGGTCCATCTGTATTGCGTCTTGTGTTCTTGCACCTCTGAAAATTTTGTTACAGTATTTTGAAACTTTTTATTTCAGGTGAGTGTGTTTTTATTTAGGATAGTCTATTATTGTAAGAAAGTCTTTCTAGATTGCACAGCTTATAAATAAAGGGATGGTGTTTATGTCTAGGGATGTCATTGTCCCCATTTAGTCAGCCCTCATTAGGCCAGTTGTTGAATATAATGCCCCTTTGACATGCATCTGTCCAGACACATGCAACAACTGGAATGCCCACAGAGATGACTTGCTAAAATGATACAAGATCTAAATAACATGTCATACATGGACTAACTCAAAGCCCTGTCACTATGCTTTGTATCCTACGGATTGCTAAGAAATGACCTGTGTCTGGCATACAAAGCATTCTCTGACCCATTACTGATACATTTACTGCACTTCAGTAAGTCAAATCACATTAGAATACTCAGTCTAGGGGATCTAACCCTCTTCAGTACATCAACAGATTTGGAGGGACAGGTATACTTTGCAGAGGATGCCACTGCTATAAAACAGGCTCTCCATTCACATAAAACAAAGTTCATCCCTGTCCATTTTCAAGTGCAACTTAGATCTATGGATGGGAAACAGAAAATTAACCCCAAGACTGCCCCCTGTACTTCCATTGGATAGAGGCAGCTCCTAAATGTTTTATCCCATGCATGGGCCCCCCTTAAATTATCTGTGGTATGCTCCCAGTTATTCTCATTAGGGGTACTGTATAATTATTGACCTCAGGATGGGTAAGGCCAGTCTGTAAGAGCACAAAAAGGGAAATTGTCTAAGCTTAAAATACCCTGAAGGGCAGGTTGCCTAATACTTAACTATGAACCTATAATTCTTTACTATTACTCTCCATTTGCTAGATATACTCTGTGTTAATCTACTTGGTGATATCTCTTGAAGTATGTCTTTAGAAGTTCTTACAAGAAGGCATCAGTAAACCGAAGTTCATTTTTACTCAGTATTTCAATACTTTGTTCAGCACTATTTTTTTAGCACATGTGAGCCTACATGTAACAATGTCATACACTTAGACATGGACAAATGATATTATTGTAATTAAACTACCAAGTAATATCTGATTGAGTTTGGGATTTCTGCATGTCATTCTTCTAGCTAGATTTGGATTTCTTCTCTTAACTTTCTAGGCAGGATCAAGATTTGCATTGTGCTCACCTGTAATAAAAACAAGTTTCAAAATATATAACAGCTTTTCAGAGGTGCAAGAACACAAGAGGCAATATAGATGGACCTGCAGTAATGAATACGGTCAAGCCTGAGTGTGGTCTCTCCATTACATGTTAACCTACTCTGCCCCTGCAGGCATAAATATCCCTCCCTTCCTCTTTAATTGAAACTCCATAGAACTGCTGCAGACTCGGTGCTTTATATGAACATGGGGAGCTCACAGAAAACTTACACTTTCAAGTATGAAAGTACTTATGCATTTTTAAGTCTTTGGAAGTTTATTATGAATTCTACTGTTATTTATAATATACAGGATCATGATCGGGTCAAAGGATCATAGGTGTGTACAATGCTAATGGCCACAAGGGTCTTTTTAAGCCTAGCCATGCATCCCAAATCTCTGACAGGTTCTGGTACCCCAGATAAGTGTTAGGGGCTTGGGAGATAAAACATTTACAAGGAAGGACCGGGAAGATATTTACAGTATGTCTGCGTCAGTTCGAGACATAGTTGCCATACAAGAGATGAGTTTCCTGTTCTCCATGCAACTGTCCAAGCTACACTTGAATTGGGTTAGGGAGGAACTCTGCTTCATATGGATGGGAAGCCTGTTCCAGAGAATGGGGTAGTCTCTGGGATACATACCTGTCTCTCCAGAAGGTCGTATTTACATCACATGCAAGGTTTAAGTCTTTAGAACAGGTAATTTTGGTGCTGTTTGTTTTGTGGATATGCAGAAGGTCCATCAGAATGGGGACTGAGGATGCCTTGTATGCCAGGCATAGATTTCCCCTCAATAGCCTGTAGGAAACAGAATACAGGGATAGGGTCTTCAGATGGTCTGCATAGGACATTTTACTTGTGCTCTGTATTCTTTTAGTGAAGAACCTCTGTGGATGTTCCAGTTGTTGGATATGCTTAGTTAGGTACATACTAAAGAGGGCATTGTACTTAGTAGGTCTGATGAATGCCAAATACAGTGGAACAATGACCTCCTTGGACCTAGATGCCATATCTTTATTTATAAGTTGCACAACATAGAATGATTTCCTCACTACTGTAAACATGTCACAATTAAAGGTTAGATTACTGTCTGTGTGTGTGTCCCCAAGTCCCTGACTACTGGGTCGCCTCTTAGGTGTGTGTGTTGTCAATATGATCGCTACCAGGGGTGGATGACTTTTCGAAGGATACTGTTACGCAATTCTTGGCATTTAGTCCATGGCTCTGAAACAAGTTATTTGTCTGTCTCAGCCCTTCCTTAAGAACAATTGTGTTGGTGAGGGATTCTATGACTGTTCCTAATTTGTAACCATCTGCAAATTTAATCAACCAGAGACCATTGACGTGGGCCTTGACTGCAGAGAAGTAAATGCCAAAAAGAAGTAGTCCCAGGGCTAATCCTTGAGGGACTCTGCTTCTGACTGGTTTCTTTATAAAGGTCATACCTCTCGACCTCTGACTGCAAGAAATCCTGACAAAGTCTGATAAAATGGGGGGACAAAGACCCCAAAATAGGGACATGTTTTAAATATTGCTCTTATTTATTTATTTATATTATTTTACATTTGTTTACTGGGATAGTCAGACTGGACAAGGTCCATTTACAGCGGAGGCCCGGGGAGAAAAGCTCCACATCAAATAATATGTACACTGGTAATTTAACAATTAAAAGAATAAAATCTTACAATCGGTATAAAATTTACAATTTTTTGTCCAAGCAAACTTAATTTAAATATAGCAGACCCTAGATGGCAGAAATTGGGAGAGAAAAACTCCAGTTTTACAAATGCTATCAAAAGATATATTACAGAAGACATAACAATTTACACATAATAGGCCATGTATGGCAGTGTTTGGCAACAGTATTAGAGAAAAAGTGAGCAGTAAGGAGAGGAATGTAGGAAGAATTGGTGGAGAGCAGGAAAGCATTATGTGATGCAAGGACAGAGCCAGGATTGCAAGAGGTGTGACTTAAGTAACTTTTTAAACATTAAGATGGAGGATGCAGAAGAGATATTTTGGGGGAGGTTATTCCATTTCCTAGCAATTGTATGAGAGAGTAGAGCTTTCCCTGCAGTATTGTTGGCTTTGGATATGCAGAGCAGGGTTTTGTTAGATGAGAATAGTGGACGGTTTACTGAATATTGGTTTAGTAGTTGGTTTAGGGCTGGGGTTTTGTTGGGATTGTTTAGTATGTTAAAGGTGAGCACTAGTTGGTGGTAACTGATTACTTGAGGGAGTTCTAACCAGTGTAACTCCTTTAGGGCAAGACAGTGGTGGCTTCTAAAAGTGGAGTTATTTGCGAATTTTGCAATCTTATTGTAACAGGATTCTAGTTTGTCTAGGTCAGTTTTCCTGATGTAAGTTAGGATTGGTGATGCATACAATAGAGTAGACAAAAGGTGGGTTTGGGCTAGGGTGATTCGTGCTTGGTCCGATAGGAAGTTTTTGTGTTTGTATAAAGTTCCTAGTTTTTTATGTACTTTTTTAATGGTTTGAAAGATATGGACATCAAAATTAAGGTCTTTATCTATTTCAACACCAAGTAGCTTAGTATGGGGGAAGGGAGAGATTGTGGTTCCGTTTTTGGAGGTGATAGTGAAGGAAGGAGGTGTTTTTCTGGATTTGTTGGGGGTGAATAGAAGTAATCTGGTCTTGTTGGGGTTTAGAATTAGTTGGATATCAGTAATCCATTTTTCCACGGAGCAGAAGGACTCTTGGGTTAGCTTTTGTAGAGTAGTTATGGATGGGGCTGAGCAGATTAGGGTTGAATCATCTGCGTATTGTATCAGTGATGCATGCAGGGTGGAGGTATTTAGTTTGTTGGCGAAAATGGTGAATAGTAGAGGCCCCAGTATTGATCCTTGTGGAACATCTATGGTAGAGGGTAGTAGGGGTGATAGTACACCTTGCCATTTGACTGCCTGTTTTCTGTCAGAGAGGTAGTTTTTGAACCAGGCAGTAGTGGAGGGGGCAAAGGACATGGTGGATAGAGTGTCTAAAAGTAGGTTATGCGGGACCATGTCAAATGCCTTGGAGAGATCTAAGAAATATGGCTGATACGAAGTTGTTGTTTCTAAGTTGGTAAACCTGGTTGGTAAAGTAGAGAAGAGTGGTAGTTGTACTATGGTTTGGACGGAAGCCATGCTGTGTGAAGGAGAGGAGATTATGTGAGGTTAAGAAGTACATCACTTGGGTGTGAATACATTTCTCCAGGAGCTTGGAAAGGGGGGATAAGATAGCAATGGGGTGGTAGTTTGATAGCTCATAGGAGTTGCCATCTTTGTATAGGGGAATAACATATGACAGTTTCCATAGTTGGGGGATGTAGGCTTCTCGTATGGAGCAGTTTATTAGAATTGAGACAGGGTAGGCTAGGGACTCTGCAGCTAATTTTAGGAAATTAGTGGGTAGACCATCTGCTGTGAGAGTGGCAGGTTTCAGTTTTGAGAGTAGTTTTTTAACTATGGAGGTTGGTACAGATGAGAGTGAAAAGGAAGGTATATTATTGTTATCTATAATGGGGGGTGGTTGTAGAGTCATTGTTAGACAGCTGGGTGGATAATGACTGAATAGATTCTGTGAAGTGATAGTTAAATTGAGAAGCTATGCTGTCATTGTCAGTATTGGTGCTGGGAGTTGGGGTGGTAGTTTTTCCGGGTTTCAGAAGGGAATTGATAGCTTTCCAGAACTTTTGAGGGTTTTTGGGATGTTTGTTTTGGATATGTAGGAAGTAGTTTTGTTTATCCATTTTTTTTTGTTTTTGGCCTGATTCCGAAGTTGTTGATACTTTTGTCTGTCTTGCATGGTGTTATTCATTTTCCAGATTTGCCAGGCCTTGTCTCTAGTTTTTAGTAAGGCTTTTGTGATTTTATTTAGCCAAGGGGCATAATTAACTTTAGTTCTAAATTTCCTAATTGGAGCTACTGTATTTAGAACATTCATAAAAGTACTATTGAAGAACTCCACTGACTGGTCTAATGCTAGATTCTGTAGTGGGTGCCAGTTGCATTGTTGTAGTATGCTGTTAAGAATTTGTGGATTTAACTTGTGGTCATCTCTAGTTTTTTTTATATAGTATGGCTTTGGGTATGTTTACCTGTTTACAAAGGAGGAATGTGGGGTAGTGGTCACTGAGTTCATCAGGTAGGCAGCCCACATGATAATTTTCTTTGGGGAAATTAACTAAAGTCCAATCGAGTATGGAATGTTTTTTGGATTTTTTGTCAACCCTGGTGGGTTCTTCGATTAATTGTGAGAATCCAAATAAGCTAATATAGTTTGAGGGATTGTTGGAGTTGCAGGCTAGCCAGTCTAGGTTTAGGTCGTCTAACAGGATAGTTTCTTTGGGAAGGTTGGTTGTAGCCCATTGTAAAATTTCCTCTGTTGTGGGAGGATTATTTCCTGGAGGAATATAACGGCAGAGGATGTTGATTTTCTTTTTGTTTTTGAGGGATATAATGGAGCCTAATATTTCAGTATTCAGAAATTTGGGCATTGGGGTTCTCAGAGGCTGGAGGTTGTGTGTTTTTAAATACAATTGCAACTCCACCTCCCTTTTTGGCCTCTCTGTCTAGTCTTAGGATGTTATATCCTGGGGGAGTATTTCTTCATTTTGGGTGGTGGGTTTTAGCCAGGTTTCAGTAATGGTTAGTATATCAGGGGAGTAGTGAGCTATGAATGCATTTAGGTCATGTAGTTTGTTGGGTTGGGGTGTATGTCTCCTGAGATTAGTAGATGTTTTTTAAGGAACAGACAACATGGTTTTGAAATTATTAATGCAAATATGAGAAAGCAATATTTGAGACCTAGAGGCATCAGTAGGATGTAACTGGAAAAACACCTACAGGTGTCACTCGGCTATAATGAGTTAACTCAAGTGGGAGTAGAGAAAACCTAGCATTTGTAGGTCTCATATTGCTGTAGATCCTTGAAAGTTGCTAGAGTAACAGGATTTGTGTTACCATACATTTTTCTGAAGGATAAGAAGTCTGAAATTCAAATTATTGTCATTATTTATTGACTTTAATCCATCTTAGTAATTTGTCAAAAAAGACAATTTTTATGAGGAACAGACCAAAAATATGAGGCAAAAATCTGGACATTCTGGAAAATTCTGTACAATTGAGAGGTAATGTAGAGGTAGACTCCACAATTCTAACTTCCTGGGTTCTGTCTGTGAGCCAGCTGTCCACCAGGTGACAAAAGGGTTTATATCTAACCTCTTGAGTTTGTCAACAATGCCAGTGTGGGGTATTGTGTTAAATGTCTTGACGAGGTCAGTGTAGGTGTGAGCCATTTTGCCCTCATCCATTGCTTTGGTGACTTTCTCAAAGAAGTCCCCCGGGTTGAGTGAGCATGACCTGCCCTTGACAAAACCAAATTGAGTTAGATCCAGTGTCTGCAGTTTCCCTGTGTCATTACTGATCATTTCCATGACTTTGCATATGAGACTGGTGAGACTTATGGGTCTGTAGATGGCCCACCTTTGTGCAGAGGGATCCTTGTTGCCGTTCTCCATTCATGAGGCATGAAGTAAAGCTTGTTTGCAGGCTACAATTGAATAGCAATTCCAGAGGGCTTGATAGGTCATTTTTCATGCTATTAGAAGGTATCCAGGGATATTGTCAGGGCCCATTGATACAGTATTATTGGCCTTAGAGAGATCATTGAAGACCTGTTCCTTAGTGATAGCAGGTGGAGTTATATTTGATGACATTTCCTGAAGGGAGATTGAGGGGGGGGGGACCGGTAAAGTTGGAGCTGAATTTGTTGGCCAGTAGGTTTGCTATACCTTCTGGCTCAGTATAGGTGGCTCCAGTCATAACCATATTATTGTGTTCGAGAGATGCATGGCAAGAAATTCACCTCAAGGTGAATCTTTGTCATCTATGTTGAGAAAACATAAATGGTTAGAATCTATTAGATACAATGATTAATTCTTTGTAGTGTACAGAGTTTTATCTACTCCTTGTAACTAACATTTAGAGAAAAAAAACGCAAAGTGTTTTGCTGCCTTGGAAGGCTTTGAAGGCCAGGAAAGCACTTATGGAGTGCTTTTGTATAGGCAGAATCTACATATTTCAATTAAGAATTCCTAGTGTGGGTGGGCATTACAGAGGAAGAAAGTCAGGGACAGTTTTTAAATATTGCTCTAAATTAACTTATTTGCAGACTGACTAATGATCTGTGGACAGAATGAAAATATTAAGCAAGATATCCAGAGTACTGACCATAACAATGCTCAGGGGTGTTTAACAATTGTTACACACTTCTGAAAGTGCTGTTGCAGTGAGGTCTTATGCTACAGTAGTGCATCACATGTTTACATTTTTTTCCAGTTTTGAAGTATAATGACACTTCTTCATACACTACATAATGATTACTAAAACAGGATCAGGCCTTTACATCAGAGTGTGGCGGCACTGATCAGGCCTTTACATCCGAGTGTGGCAGCACTGATCAGGCCTTTACATCCGAGTGTGACAGCACTGATCAAGCCATCACAGCAAAGTGTGGAGGCACTGATCAAGCCATCACATCAGAGTGTGGCGGCACTGATCAGGCCATCACATCAGAGTGTGGCAGCACTGATCAGGCCATCACAGCAGAGTGTGGCGGCACTGATCAGGCTATCACAGCAGAGTGTGACGGCACTGATCAGGCCATCACAGCAGAGTGTGGCGGCACTGATCAGGCCAACACAGCAGAGTGTAGCGGCACTGATCAGGCCATCACAGCAGAGTTTGGCAGCATTAATCAGGCCATCACAGCAGAGTGCGGCAGCATTGATTAGGCCATTACAGTGGAGCATGGTGATACTGATAAGGCCATTGCAGCAGTGTGTGGAGGCATTGCTCTGGCAATTGCAGCAGAGTATGCAGGGACTGATCCATCCATTGCACCAGAGAGTGCAGGCACTGATCCATCCATTGCACAAGAGCGTGCAGGCACTGATCCGGCTACTGCACCAGGGCATGGAGACACCCCTCTGTACATTGTAGCACCGCATGCAGGCACTGATCTATCCATTGTACCAGAGCATGCCAGAACTGATCTGGCCATTGCACCAGTATGTGCTGGCACTGATCTGTGCATTGCAACAGAATGTGGAGGCATTGGTCCGGCCATTGCAAAAGTGTGTGTGAGGGTACTACTCTAGACATTACAATAGAGTGAGGAGGCACTGATCCGGCCATTGCACCAAAGTGCAGGCACTGATCTGGCCATTGCACCAGAGTGTGCAGGCATCAATCTGCCCTTTGCACCAGAGCATGGAGGCAGTGATAAGTCCATTGTACCACAGCATGCAGGCAGACACTGCTCCTGTGATTGCAGCAGAGCATGGAGGCACTGCTCCAGCCATTGCAGTAGAAGTGTGGAGGCATTGTCCGGACATTCAACCAGAGCATGGAGGCACTGCTCTGAGTATTTCAGCAGAGTGTGCAAGTCCTGCTGTGGGAATTGCAACAGAGCATGCTTACACTAATATGGCCATTGCACCAGAGCATGAAGGCAGGATTCCAGCCATTGCACCAGAGTATGTCTCCTCGGGCCTCTGCTGAGAAAGGGCCTTTTCAGCTCAGTCAGACACCCCCGGTTAACAAATGTAAAATAAGTAAAATAAATAAACATAGGCAGTGTTCCAGCCATTGCACCAAAGCATGTTGGCAGTGATCCAGACACTAAAGCAGAGCATACAGGCAGTGGTCTGGCCTTTGCATCTGCAATTGCAGACAGTCATCCAGGCATTGCAGCAGAGCATGCTGGCAATGTTCCGGCCAACTGCACCAGAGCATGAAGGTACTAATCCAGCCATTTAACTGGGGTGTGCAGGTATTATTCTGGCCATTTCAGCAGTGTGTGCAGATGCTGATCCGGCCATTGCACCAGAGTGTGCTGACACTTTTCCAGCCATTGTACCAAGTGTGAAGGCACTGCTCAGATCATTACATCAGAAGATGGATGCACTGATCAGGTTGTTACACCAGGGAGATGAGGCATTGATCAGGCTAATGCACCAGGGTGTGGAGACACTGATCAGGCCAATGCACCAGGGTGTGGAGACACTGATCAGACCAATGCACCAGGGTGTGAAGACGCTGATCAGACCAATGCACCAGGGTGTGGGGGCACTGATCAGGCCAATACACAAGGGTGTGGAGATGCTGATCAGGCCAAAGCATCAAGGTGTGGAGATGCTGATCAGGCCAAAGCACCAGGGTGTGGAGACGCTGATTAGGCCAAGGCACCAGAGTGTGGAGACAATGATCAGGCCAATGCACCAGGGTGTGGAGACAATAATCCAGCCATTGCACTACAGCATGCCCAGACTGTTAAGACCATTGCTTCAGGTGTGTAGTAACTGTTCAGGTCATTACATCATAGAGAGGAGGCCCTAATCAGGCCATTATATTAGGGCATGGAAGCACTGATCTGGCCATTGCACCAGAGTGTGCTGGCACTTTTCCAGCCATTGCACCAAGTGTGAAGGCACTGCTCAGGTCATTACATCAGAAGATGGATGCACTGATCAGGTTGTTACACCAGGGAGATGAGGCATTGATCAGGCCAATGCATCAGGGTGTGGAGACACTGATCAGACCAATGCACCAGGGTGTGAAGACGCTGATCAGGCCAATGTACCAGGGTGTGGAGACGCTGATCAGGCCAAAGCACCATGGTGTGGAGACACTGAATAGGCCAAAGCACCAGGTTGTGGAGACAATGATCCAGCCATTGCACTACAGCATGCCCAGACTGTTATGACCATTGCTTCAGGTGTGGAGCAACTGCTCAGGTCATTACATCATAGAGAGGAGACCCTAATCAGGCCATTACATTAGGGTGTGGAAGCACTGATTAGGCCATTACACCAGTGCATGGAGGCACTGCTCAGGCCATTATATCAGTGTGTGGAGGCACTGATCAGGCCATTACATGAGTGTGTGGAGGCACTTATCAGGCCAGTGCATTCACTAGGGTGTGGAGGCATTGATCAGGCCAGCGTACCATAGCATGGAGGCACTGATCAGGCCATTACACCAGAGTGTGGAGGCACTGTTCAGGCCATTAAACTATGGTATGTAGACATTGATCATGCCATTACACCAGGGTATGGAGAGACTGATAAGGCCATTATTCCAGGATGTACAGGCACTGATCATGCCATTACACCAAGGTGTGAAGACACTGATTAGGTCATTACAGAGGAACATGGCAGCACTGATCAGGCAATTAGACTGGATTGTGGTGGCACTGATCATGCCATGAGACTGGAGAGTGATGGCACCAACCCAGGCATTACACCAGAGCATGGAGGCATTGATCAGGCTATTACATCAGAAAACAGCGGCATTGATCAGGCCATTAGATTGGAATGTGGTGACACTGATCAGGGCATTACAGTGGAGTATGGTGGCACTGATTAGGCCATTACAACACAGTGTGGCAACAGTGCTCCGGCTATTGCACCAGAGCACTGAGGCAATAGAATGGCCGTTGCAGCAGAGCACTGAGGCAATGGACCACCCATTGCACCAGAGCATGGAGGCACTGCTCTGGCCATTGCAGCAAAGCATGGAGGCACTGCTCTGGCCATTGCAGCAGAGCATGGAGGCACTGCTCTGGCCATTGCAGTGGAGTGTGGGGGCACTGCTCTGGCCATTGCAGCAGATTTGGGGGCACTGCTCTGGCCATTGCAGTGGAGCATGGGGCACTGCTCTGGCCATTGTAGCGGAGCATGAGGTCACTGCTCTGGCCATTGTAGTGGAGCATGGGGGCACTGCTCTGGCCATTGCAGTGGAGCATGGGGGCACTGCTCTGGCCATTGCAGCAGAGCGTGGGGGCACTGCTCTGGCCATTGTAGTGGGGCATGGGGGCACTGCTATGGCCATTGCAGCAGGGCATGGGGGCAGTGCTCTGGCCATTGCAGCACAGCATGGGGGCACTGCTCTGGCCATTGCAGCGGGGCATGGGGGCACTGTTCTGGCCATTGTAGCAGGGCATGGGGGCACTGCTCTGGCCATTGCAGTGGGGCATGGAGGCACTGCTCTGGCTGTTGCATCGGGGTGTGGGGGCACTGCTCCGGCCATTGCAGCAGAGCATGGGGGCAGTGATCCACCCATTACACCAGAGCATGCAGGTACTACTTTGGCCATTTAACCAGTGTGTGCAGACATTGATCCGGCCATTGCATCAGAGCATGCAGGCACTGATCAGGCCATTACATCAGAGTGTGGCGACACTGATCAGGCCATTGCACCACAGTATGCAGGCACAGATCCAGCCATTCATAGGTTCATAGGTTTATACTAGGCTATCTGCCCTAAGGCATTTATAAGCCTAGCCCAAATTTTTGTGGCTTACGCCACCCCTTATATGAAAAAATACTGTGCCCATTAGTTTGTTGTACCTCTGTCCAGCAGTGACACAGAGATGATTCCCGGGGTAAACCTACGATCTCCCATCCACAGGTCTAGATTTCTCTTGAACAGAGTCAGCGAGGTGCTCTGCCTCACATGGACCGGGATTTTATTCCACAGCATAGGGAGTCTCTGAGTGATAAATCTATCCCTCCAGTACGTCCTATTTATATCCGTGCTAAGGTTTAAGTCGCTTGCTCTAGTGGTTTTGGTGGATTTGGATTTTTTGAGGTGGAGCATGTCCATTAATTCCGGGTTGGACATGGCCTTGTATGTCAGGCACATGTCACCTCTGAGCAGACGGTATGCGACTGAATAGAGCTGGAGTTTCTTCAATCTGGCAGCATATGACAGATTTTGGAGTCCCTTTATCCTTTTGGTGAGGAACTTTTGGGGTCTCTCCAATTGCTGCAGGTGTCGGGTGAGATACATCCCGAATGGGGCACTGTACTCGATCATTGGTCTGATAAGTGAAGAGTACAGGGGAACAATGACCTCACTAGATCTGGATGTGAATCCCTTCATGATCAGGTGGGCAATGTAGAAGGTCTTTCTAACCACTTTAGCAACGTGAGTGTCAAAAGAAAGGCCGCTGTCAACCTGGGTCCCCAGGTCCCTGATAACCTCTTCTGTGCTTAGTGGATTGCCACCTATATGGTAGCTTGGGGTTACTTTGTTTTTCCCGAAGGGTATGACTATACATTTTTGGCGTTTAACTTCAGGCCATGGCTCTGGCACCAGCTATCTGTTTCCGTGAGTCCCTTCTGAAGGATATCCGTGTCCGATGCACTTTCCACTATGGCCCAGTTTGCAGTCGCCTGCAAACTTTGTCAGCCAAAGTCCTCCCATGTTGGCCTGTACTTCTGAGAAGTAGATGCCGAACAATAGGGGCCAAGGACCGAGCCCTGTGGGACACCACTTGTGACCGGCTTGGAGTCTGACATAGCGCCAGCAACTCTAACCCTGTGGGTTCTGTCCTTAAGCCAGTTTGCAACCCATCTTGTGACATATGGGTTTACATTTAAGCTGGTAAGTTTTTCTACAATACCCGAGTGGGGTATTGTGTCGAAAGCCTTGCAAGGTCAAGTTAGGCTGTATGGACTGCCTTTCCTCATCAATGGCCTTGGTGACTGTTTCAAGAAGTCGACCAAGTTCAAAAGGCATGATCTTCCCTTGACAAAGCCAAACTGGGTCGGGTCCAATGTCTGCAAGTCCCCTATATCTTTGTTTATGAGCTCCATTATGATCCTCTCCATAGCTTTGCAGACTAGACTTGTTAAGCTTATGGGGCGGTAATTACCAGGGTCCGTAGAGGCGCCTTTGTGGAGTGGGACCACAGTTGCCGTGACGCCACTCCTTGGGCACGTATCCTGTGGTAAGGCTGAGATTAAACAGCTGCCTTATGTGCGGGTTTAATTCCTCATTTAGCTCGTGTAGCACACAGCCGGGGACACCATCCGTCCCATTGATGCTGTGTTTTTAGCTTTAGAGAGAGCAGCTTTCACCTGCGCATTTGAGATGTCCGGGAGGCTACACTCGGCTGGGATAATTATCTCTCCTTTAGGGGGGGAGAGGGGGGTGAAGTTTGCACTGAACCTGTCTGCCAGTATGTTGGCAATGTCTGTGGGTTCAGTGATTTTTGTATCATTTTGGACTAATTCTGAGCATATCTGGGAGTTTCCACCCAGGTTCCTAACATAGCTGAAAAAGGCCTTATGATTGTCCTTTGAATCCATGGCAATTTTTCTCTCAAAATTGGCCTTAGTTGATTTTATGAGTGCTCGTATTTTTCTACTAATAATGATCAGGGGTGACTTCCCTTTTATGGATTTTGTTCTATCATGTAATAGCTTTCTCCTCTTATTGTAAAGTTTGTTAATAGCTGGGGTCCACCAGACTGGACGTTTGCCCTTTGTGGAAAGAGTCTTGGTTTTATTTGGGATTGCCTGATCCATGCAGTCCTGGAGGTGTTCATAGAAGGCATTTGTAAGGGCTTCCGCAGCTTGGGTTGTGGTTTCCACTGGCTCAGGGGCCTTGAAGGATACCACACCAGTCTTGAGTAGTGTGAAGTTTGCTTTAGAGAAGTTCTTCACTATGGTCTTTTTTGTTTGGGGTGGGGGCGGGATGTGGATTTCCAGTGAGATTAGTTTATGATCAGATCTCACCAATGAGGGATATACTTCCAGTGTGGAGCATTTTGTCCCCATGTTTGTGACAATGAAATCTAGTATATTTTCTCCTCTCGTGGGAATCCAGCCATTGCACTAGAGCATGCTGGTCCTGTTCTGACCATTTCTTCAGGGGGTGGAGGGACTGCTCAGGTCATCACATCAGAGTATGGAGGCCCTAATCAGGCCATTACACCATGGTTTGGAAGTACTGATTAGGCCATTACACCAGGGTGTGGAGGCATTGATCAGGCCAATGCACCAGGGTGTGGAGACAATAATCCAGCCATTGCACTACAGCATGCCCAGACTGTTAAGACCATTGATTCAGGTGTGAAGTTGCTCAGATCATTACATCATAGAGAGGAGGCCCTAATCAGGCCGTTACATTAGGGCATGGAAGCACTGATCTGGCCATTGCACCAGAGTGTGCTGGCACATTTCCAGCCATTGCACCAAGTGTGAAGGCACTGCTCAGGTCATTACATCAGAAGGTGGATGCACTGATCAGGTTGTTACACCAGGGAGATGAGGCATTGATCAGGCCAATGCACCAGGGTGTGGAGACACTGATCAGGCCAATGCACCCGGGTGTGAAGACACTGATCAGGCCAATGCACCAGGGTGTGGAGACACTGATCAGACCAATGCACCAGGGTGTGAAGACGCTGTTCAGGCCAATGCACCAGGGTGTGAAGGCACTGATCAGGCCAATGCACCAGGGTGTGGAGATGCTGATCAGGCCAAAGCACCATGATGTGGAGACGCTGATTAGACCAAAGCACCAGGGTGTGGAGACAATGATCCAGCCATTGCACTACAGCATGCCCAGACTGTTATGACCATTGCTTCAGGTGTGGAGTAATTGCTCAGGTCATTACATCATAGAGAGGAGGCCCTAATCAGGCCATTACATTAGGGTGTGGAAGCACTGATTAGGCCATTACACCAGTGCGTGGAGGCACTGCTCAGGCCATTATATCAGTGTGTGGAGGCACTGATCAGGCCATTACATGAGTGTGTGGAGGCACTTATCAGGCCAGTGCATTCACTAGGGTGTGGAGGCATTGATCAGGCCAGCATACCATAGCATAGAGGCACTGATCAGGCCATTACACCAGAGTGTGGAGGCACTGTTCAGGCCATTAAACTAGGGTATGTAGACATTGATCATGCCATTACACCAGGGTATGGAGAGACTGATCAGGCCCTTATTCCAGGATGTACAGGCACTAATCATGCCATTGCACCAAGGTGTGAAGACACTGATTAGGCCATTACAGAGGAACATGGCAGCACTGATCAGGCAATTAGACTGGATTGTGGTGGCACTGATCATGCCATGAGACTGGAGAGTGATAGCACCAACCCAGGTATTACACCAGAGCATGGAGGCATTGATCAGGCTATTGCATCAGAAAACAGCGGCATTAATCAGGCCATTAGATTGGAATGTGGTGACACTGATCAGGGCATTACAGTGGAGTATGGTGGCAGTGATTAGGCCATTACAACACAGTGTGGCAACAGTACTCCGGCCATTGCACCAGACCACTGAGGCAATAGAACGGCCATTGCAGCAGAGCACTGAGGCAATGGACCACCCATTGCACCAGAGCATGGAGGCACTGCTCTGGCCATTGCAGCAAAGCATGGAGGCACTGCTCTGGCCATTGCAGCAGTGTGAAGGCACTGCTCTGGCCATTGCAGCAGAGTGTGGGGGCACTGCTCTGGCCATTGCAGCAGATTTGGGGACACTGCTCTGGCCATTGCAGAGGAGCATGGGGACACTGCTCTGGCCATTGTAGCGAAGCATGGGGGCACTGCTCTGGCCATTGTAGTGGAGCATGGGGGTACTGCTGTCGCCATTGCAGTGGAGCATGGGGGCACTGCTCTGGCCATTGCAGCGGAGCATGGGGGCATTGCTCTGGCCATTGCAGCGGAGCATGGGGGCACTGCTCTGGCCATTGCAGTGGAGCATGGGGGCACTGCTCTGGCCATTGCAGCAGGGTGTGGGGGCAGTGCTCTGGCCTTTGCAGCACAGCGTGGGGGCACTGCTCTGGCCATTGCAGTGGGGCGTGGGGGCAGTGCTCTGGCCATTGCAGCACAGCGTGGGGGCACTGCTCTGGCCATTGCAGCGGGGCAAGGGGGCACTGCTTTGGCCATTGTAGCAGGGCGTGGGGACGGTGCTCTGGCCATTGCAGTGGAGCATGGGGGGCACTGCTCTGGCCGTTGCAGTGGTGCATGGAGGGCACTACTCTGGCTGTTGCAGCATGGCGTGGGGCACTGCTATGGCCATTGCAGCTGGGTGTGGGGACACTGCTCTGGCCATTGCAGTGGGTTCTGTCCTTAAGCCAGTTTGCAACCCATCTTGTGACATATGGGTTTACATTTAAGCTGGTAAGTTTTTCTACAATACCCGAGTGGGGTATTGTGTCGAAAGCCTTTGCAAGGTCAAGTTAGGCTGTATGGACTGCCTTTCCCTCATCAATGGCCTTGGTGACTGTTTCGAAGAAGTCGACCAAGTTCAAAAGGCATGATCTTCCCTTGACAAAGCCAAACTGGGTCGGGTCCAATGTCTGCAAGTCCCCTATATCTTTGTTTATGAGCTCCATTATGATCCTCTCCATAGCTTTGCAGACTAGACTTGTTAAGCTTATGGGGTGGTAATTACCAGGGTCCGTAGAGGCGCCTTTGTGGAGTGGGACCACAGTTGCCGTGACGCCACTCCTTGGGCACGTATCCTGTGGTAAGGCTGAGATTAAACAGCTGCCTTATGTACGGGTTTAATTCCTCATTTAGCTCGTGTAGCACACAGCCGGGACACCATCCGGTCCCATTGATGCTGTGTTTTTAGCTTTAGAGAGAGCAGCTTTCACCTGCGCATTTGAGATGTCCGGGAGGCTACACTCGGCTGGGATAATTATCTCTCCTTTAGGGGGGGAGAGGGGGGTGAAGTTTGCACTGAACCTGTCTGCCAGTATGTTGGCAATGTCTGTGGGTTCAGTGATTTTTGTATCATTTTGGACTAATTCTGAGCATATCTGGGAGTTTCCACCCAGGTTCCTAACATAGCTGAAAAAGGCCTTATGATTGTCCTTGAATCCATGGCAATTTTCTCTCAAAATTGGCCTTAGTTGATTTTATGAGTGCTCGTATTTTTTTACTAATAATGATCATGGGTGACTTCCCTTTTATGGATTTTGTTCTATCATGTAATAGCTTTCTCCTCTTATTGTAAAGTTTGTTAATAGCTGGGGTCCACCAGACTGGACGGTTGCCCTTTGTGAAAGAGTCTTGGTTTTATTTGGGATTGCCTGATCCATGCAGTCCTGGAGGTGTTCATAGAAGGCATTTGTAAGGGCTTCCGCAGCTTGGGTTGTGGTTTCCACTGGCTCAGGGGCCTTGAAGGATACCACACCAGTCTTGAGTAGTGTGAAGTTTGCTTTAGAGAAGTTCTTCACTATGGTCTTTTGTTTGGGGTGGGGCGGATGTGGATTTCCAGTGAGATTAGTTTATGATCAGATCTCACCAATGAGGGATATACTTCCAGTGTGGAGCATTTTGTCCCCATGTTTGTGACAATGAAATCTAGTATATTTTCTCCTCTCGTGGGAATCCAGCCATTGCACTAGAGCATGCTGGTCCTGTTCTGACCATTTCTTCAGGGGTGGAGGGACTGCTCAGGTCATCACATCAGAGTATGGAGGCCCTAATCAGGCCATTACACCATGGTTTGGAAGTACTGATTAGGCCATTACACCAGGGTGTGGAGGCATTGATCAGGCCAATGCACCAGGGTGTGGAGACAATAATCCAGCCATTGCACTACAGCATGCCCAGACTGTTAAGACCATTGATTCAGGTGTGAAGTTGCTCAGATCATTACATCATAGAGAGGAGGCCCTAATCAGGCCGTTACATTAGGGCATGGAAGCACTGATCTGGCCATTGCACCAGAGTGTGCTGGCACATTTCCAGCCATTGCACCAAGTGTGAAGGCACTGCTCAGGTCATTACATCAGAAGGTGGATGCACTGATCAGGTTGTTACACCAGGGAGATGAGGCATTGATCAGGCCAATGCACCAGGGTGTGGAGACACTGATCAGGCCAATGCACCCGGGTGTGAAGACACTGATCAGGCCAATGCACCAGGGTGCGGAGACACTGATCAGACCAATGCACCAGGGTGTGAAGACGCTGTTCAGGCCAATGCACCAGGGTGTGAAGGCACTGATCAGGCCAATGCACCAGGGTGTGGAGATGCTGATCAGGCCAAAGCACCATGATGTGGAGACGCTGATTAGGCCAAAGCACCAGGGTGTGGAGACAATGATCCAGCCATTGCACTACAGCATGCCCAGACTGTTATGACCATTGCTTCAGGTGTGGAGTAATTGCTCAGGTCATTACATCATAGAGAGGAGGCCCTAATCAGGCCATTACATTAGGGTGTGGAAGCACTGATTAGGCCATTACACCAGAGCGTGGAGGCACTGCTCAGGCCATTATATCAGTGTGTGGAGGCACTGATCAGGCCATTACATGAGTGTGTGGAGGCACTTATCAGGCCAGTGCATTCACTAGGGTGTGGAGGCATTGATCAGGCCAGCATACCATAGCATGGAGGCACTGATCAGGCCATTACACCAGAGTGTGGAGGCACTGTTCAGGCCATTAAACTAGGGTATGTAGACATTGATCATGCCATTACACCAGGGTATGGAGAGACTGATCAGGCCCTTATTCCAGGATGTACAGGCACTAATCATGCCATTGCACCAAGGTGTGAAGACACTGATTAGGCCATTACAGAGGAACATGGCAGCACTGATCAGGCAATTAGACTGGATTGTGGTGGCACTGATCATGCCATGAGACTGGAGAGTGATAGCACCAACCCAGGTATTACACCAGAGCATGGAGGCATTGATCAGGCTATTGCATCAGAAAACAGCGGCATTAATCAGGCCATTAGATTGGAATGTGGTGACACTGATCAGGGCATTACAGTGGAGTATGGTGGCAGTGATTAGGCCATTACAACACAGTGTGGCAACAGTACTCCGGCCATTGCACCAGACCACTGAGGCAATAGAACGGCCATTGCAGCAGAGCACTGAGGCAATGGACCACCCATTGCACCAGAGCATGGAGGCACTGCTCTGGCCATTGCAGCAAAGCATGGAGGCACTGCTCTGGCCATTGCAGCAGTGTGAAGGCACTGCTCTGGCCATTGCAGCAGAGTGTGGGGGCACTGCTCTGGCCATTGCAGCAGATTTGGGGACACTGCTCTGGCCATTGCAGAGGAGCATGGGGACACTGCTCTGGCCATTGTAGCTACATGGGGCACTGCTCTGGCCATTGTAGTGGAGCATGGGGGTACTGCTCTCGCCATTGCAGTGGAGCATGGGGGCACTGCTCTGGCCATTGCAGCGGAGCATGGGGGCATTGCTCTGGCCATTGCAGCGGAGCATGGGGGCACTGTTCTGGCCATTGCAGTGGAGCATGGGGGCACTGCTCTGGCCATTGCAGCGGGGTGTGGGGGCAGTGCTCTGGCCTTTGCAGCACAGCGTGGGGGCACTGCTCTGGCCATTGCAGTGGGGCGTGGGGGCAGTGCTCTGGCCATTGCAGCACAGCGTGGGGGCACTGCTCTGGCCATTGCAGCGGGGCATGGGGGCACTGCTTTGGCCATTGTAGCAGGGCGTGGGGACGGTGCTCTGGCCATTGCAGTGGAGCATGGGGGGCACTGCTCTGGCCGTTGCAGTGGTGCATGGAGGGCACTACTCTGGCTGTTGCAGCATGGCGTGGGGCACTGCTATGGCCATTGCAGCTGGGTGTGGGGACACTGCTCTGGCCATTGCAGTGGGGCATGGGGGCACTCCTCTGGCCATTGCAGTGGGGCATGGGGGCACTACTCTGGCCATTGCAGCGGGGCATGGGGTCACTGCTCTGGCCATTGCAGTGGGGCATGGAGGCACTGCTCTGGCTGTTGCAGCGGAGCATGGGGGCACTGCTCTGGCCATTGCAGCAGAGCATGGGGGCAGTGATCCACCCATTGCACCAGAGCATGCAGGTACTATTTTGGCCATTTAACCAGTGTGTGCAGACATTGATCCGGCCATTGCATCAGAGCATGCAAGCACTGATCAGGCCATTACATCAGAGCGTGGAGACACTGATCAGGCCATTGCACCACAGTATGCAGGCACTGATCCAGCCATTGCAGTAATTCAGCCATTGCACTAGAGCATGCTGGTCCTGTTCTGACCATTGCTTCAGGGGGTGGAGGGACTGCTCAGGTCATCACATCAGAGTGTGGAGGCCCTAATCAGGCCATTACACCATGGTTTGGAAGTACTGATTAGGCCATTACACCAGGGTGTGGAGGCATTGATCAGGCCAGTGCACCACAGCATGGAGGCACTGATCAGGCTAGTGCACCAGAGCATGGAGGCACTGCACTGATCAGGCCATTACTCTAGGGCATGGAGGCATTGAACCGGCCATTACACCAGGATGTAGAGGCACTGATCATGCGATTATACCATAGCATGGAGGCATGATGAGGCCATAAGTGGAGCATGGCAGCACTGATCAGGCAATTAATCTGAAGTGTAGTGGCACTGATCATGCGGTGAGACTGGAGAGTGGTGGCACTGACCTAAGCATTACACCGGAGCATGGTGGGATTGATCAGGGCATTACAGCAGAGCATAGCGGCACTGACCCAGGCATTGATCAGGCCATAATAGCAGAGCATAGCAGCACTTATCAGGCCATTACAGCAGAGTGTAGTGGCACTGATCAGGCCATTGCACCAGAGCATGCCAGCACTGATCCATCAATTGTACCACAGCGTGCAGGACTGATCTGTCCATTGTGCCAGAGCATGCAGACACTGATATGAATGTTGCAGCAGACCATGTAGCATTGTCCCAGGCATTGCAGCAGAGAATGGAGTCACTGCTCTAGGCATTGCAGCAGAGCATTGAGTCACTCGTCCGAACTTTGCTGCAGAGTGTGGAGGCACTGCTCTGGATATTGCACCAGAGTGTGAAGGCACTGCTCTAGGTATTGCAGCAGAAAATGCAAGCACTGCTCCTGGAATTGCAACAGAGCATGCTGACACTGATCTGACCATTCCACCAGAGCATGCAGGCATTGATCTGGCCATTGCATCAAAATGTGCAGGTATTAATCCGGCCATTTAACCAGTGTGGAGACACGGGTCAGTTCACACACTGATCAGGTTGTTACACTGTTCAGGTCCTTACACCAGGGCATTCATGCACTGATCAGGCAGTGCACCAGGGTGTGGAGGAACTGTTCAGGCCATTACACCAGAGCAAGCAGGCAATGTTCCAACCATTGCACCAGAGCATGCAGGAACTCAGGTGTAGAGGCACTGCTCAGGTCATTACATCAGAGCATGGTGACCCTAATCAGGCCATTACATGAGGGCATGGAAGCACTGATCAGTCTGTTACACCAAGGTGTGGAGGCACTGCTGAGGCCATTACACCAAGGTGTGGCAGCACTGATCAAACCAGTGCACCAGGGTGTGGAAGCATTGATCAAGCCAGTGCAGCAGAGCATGGAGGCACTAATCAGGCCATTACAGCAGAGACTGGAGGCACTGATCAGGTCATTACAACCGAGCATTCATGTACTGATCAGGCCATTACACCAGGATGTGGAGGCACTGATCATGCCATTACACTATGGCGTGAAGACACTGACCACACCATTACAGAGGAGCATGACTGCAATGATCAGGAAATTAGACTGGAGTGTTGTGGCACTGGTCATGCCATGAGACAGGAGAGGGGTGGCACTGACCTGGGCATTACACCTTAGCATGGTGGCATTTATCAAGCCATAACAGCAGAGCATAGTGGCACTGATCAGGATATTAGACCAAAGTATGGTGGAATAGATCAGGCCATTATAGTGGAGTGTGGTGGCAATGATCAGGCCTTTACACCAGAGCAGTGAGGCAATGATCCAGACATTACAGTGGCATGTGGTGGTACGGATTAGGCACTTACAGCACAGTGTGGCAGTACTGCTCCAGCCATCACATGAGAACATTAATTGTGTAGAGGCACTGCTCTAGGTATGAAGCAGTGTGTGGAGGAATTGTTCTGTGTATTGCAGCAGTGTGTGGAGGCACTGCCCTAGGTATTGCAGCAGAGCATGGAGGCACTGCTCTAGGTATTGCAGTGAAGCATGGAGGCACTGCTCTTCTAGGTATTGCAGAAGAGCATGGAGGAACTGTTCTTCTAGGTATTGCAGTGGAGCATGGAAGCACTGCTTTTCTAGGTATTTCAGTGGAGCATGGAGACACTGTTCTTCTAGGTATTGCAGTGGAGCATGTAGGCACTGCTCTTCTAGGTATTTCAGTGGAGCATGGCAGCACTGCTCTTCTAGGCATTGCAGCAGAGCGTGGCAGCACTGCTCTTCTAGGTATTGCAGCAGAGCGTGGCAGCACTGCTCTTCTAGGTATTGCAGCGGAGAGTGCCGGCACTGCTCTTCTAGGTATTGCAGCGGAGCGTGGTGGCACTGTTCTCCTTGGTATTGCAGCGGAGCGTGGCAGCACTGTTCTCCTAGGTATTGCAGTGGAGCGTGGCGGCACTGCTCTGACCACTGCAGTGGAGCATGATGGCAGTGGAGCATGGAGGCAGTGGTCCATCCACGTGACTACAGTGTGCCGGCACTGATCTGTCCATTGCACCGGAACATGCAGGAACTCATTTAGCCATTTCCCCAGAGCATGCAGGCACTGATCCACCAATTGTGCCATAACGTGCAGGAAGTGATCCTTCCATTGCACCAGAGCATGGCAGCATTGATCATCCATTGCACCAGAGCATGCAGTCACTGCTCCGGCCATTGCACTAGAGAGTGATGGCATTGCTCCAGGCATTGCAGCAGAACATGCAGGCACCGATCTAGCCATTGTATCAGACCGTGCAGCCACCAATCAGGTCATTTAACCAGAGCATGCAGACCTTGATCCAGTCATTGCACCAGAGTGTGCTGGCACTAACCCTCCATTACAGCATTGTGTGGAGGCACTGATCAGGCCATTACACCAGGGTGTGGTGGCACAGATCAGGCTATTACACCATGGTGTGGAGTCACTGATCTGGTCACTGCACCAGAGCATGGAGACACTGATCAGGCCATTACACCATGGTTTGGAGTCTCTAATCTGGTTATTGCACCAGAGCATGGAGACACTGATCAGGCCGTTATATTAGAGGGTGGAGGCACTGATCAGGCCATTATATTAGAGTGTGGAGGCACTGGCAAGAACTGCTCTGCCCACCTCCAACCTCTTGGCCTTCCTAAGCAAGGTTGCATTTTATTCTCACTACTTTGCTTTCTTGTGCTTGTACCTGAACCCATGGCTACTCCTTTTATCTTTGTAAGTTCCAGTGATTTACTCAGGCTGACACCATAGATTCACTTGTACTGATTTGTAGGGCTGTGTTGCCCCATCCTGTGCAATGGCAACCTCATTGACTAGAATATGTAGTGCTAACCAAGTCATCATATCCTCAGTCAGAGTACTGGGGGAGTTGTTCATTGCACAGAAGATCTGCAATAATTTTAATTAATATGCTGTCTTTACATCCATTCACCCATCTACAGAAATGGGTTCTGATTTCTCAGCCACATTGTCATCTGTCTTTCTTCTATACTCTTAAGTTTCTTTCTGTACATTTCAAGAGTCAATTTGAAAAAATGCAAGCAAATATTCTTTAACTTTAGCGTAATTTAAGTATCATCAGTTTGGAAATTGCATGCATTTTTTTTTACTCACGAGTAGAGGAATAACAAAAAAAAAACTCATCCACTGCACTTGGTAAATTACACCCTTTAAATGCCTTTATAAAACTGTAAAATTTATCTCCCTCTTCATATTGTGTAAAATGTTTTGTACTGACCTGGTCCTTGAGAGTTTTGCTTTCTCTCTCTGCATGTCTCAAGTAACACTCTGAAAACATCAGCATCTACTTCTGGTATTGCTTTTTTCTTTTCTTCTCTCAGCTGTGTTGAGTTCCCAATACCTTGTCTCTAGTGTCAGTGCCTGTATTTCTAGTTGGGCTTTGATGTCCTCCTGGGATAACCAGCCACAGCTCATGAAGGGCTGTCTCCATCCTACACTACCACTGCACACAGAACCACATCACTGCCATCCTCTCCTCCTTGGACAATATTGACACACTAGATTCCTTTTGTTCTGCGCTCCTTAATTAGCTGAGACATAATATTTTAGGGTAGCTGTCAAAGGAGCTCATTTCTACTGTTTCTAAATTAGTTTGACAAAAATAAAATCACTGTTGTACAGAATTAAATTACTGTATATTATACCTTATGGGTAACAGAGTACACATGCACACATTTAGTGAAAAATCTGTTTACTGGTCAGTAAGCTTACTATTCCCTCTACTATCCCACAATTAGCATCAATCTGACAAGGTGCTCATAAGGCAAAAAAAGAGTTTGATGAGATGAAAGAAGAGAAATGTCAGGTAGAGGGTCACAGTTAGGGCTTTATCTCTCTGACTACAAGAGCAGGTACTTATGGGTATCATCTATAGTACCTATGCAACAGCTGGGGTTGCCTTTACCAGAGGACATATCATGGAAGAGAAATGCAGTGATGTCCTTCAAGGATGCATCTGCAGTCATAACATATGGGTTGTCCTGCCTCAGGCAGCCCTTCGGTCGGCCGGATTCCAAAGTCTGGGTCTGGCCTCGGCTGATGATGCACTTTCCCCGACGTCAGAGCATCTGGGGTATAAAAGCATCAGCCCACGCCATTTTCCTCAGTCTTTCTTGCCACGCGGTGCCCGAAGCAGAAGCTGTTTGCAAGTGCCGGTCGGTCAGATCCAGAGATTTCAGCTACCGAAGACTTCGAAAAAAGCTAAATACCCCGTTGGGGACTCTTTCTTTCCTCAGCCGATGTCAGACAAAGTAAATAATTGTTTAACTTGTGGGAAACAAATACCTCATAAGGATTTCCATTCTTACTGCCTTCCTTGCTTAGGCCCAGACCACGACGTATCGGACTGTTTAGCCTGTGCCTCCTTCAACCGACGAACTCTTAGACGTCGGTCGGAGTTTGCAGAGGAATTTTTCGGAGCCGCTTTTGCTTATAAAATGCCGTCGGAGACTCGACCGCATATGGTCAAAAACGCGGAAAGGAACGACACTCGCGGCCCGCGGTTTCGGCTGAAACCACGACTAGGCATACCGCGAGTGTCTTGGTTTCGGCCGAAACCGAGTCCTCGACGATTCCTTCTACCGAAACCATACTTCCGACCGCCGAGGCCCGAGAGGCCCCGGCTGAGTCGGCTTCAGAACTACCTACCGAAGCTAGTGTTCAGGATTTGTCCGACACCATACCTTTGGACATTTCTACCCCTGCACGTGGGGCTGCTAGGCCCCCAGCTTCTATGTCCATTAAGGCCTTTTCTAGGGCTAAAGCTGCCAAACTTTCAAAAGCTTTGCCTGCCAAATCTACAGCCCAGAGGCCTTCCTCTAGTTCACAGATCCTCAGCCTGGCTGAGGACCTTATCTCCTTAATTAGGGGTTCACAACCTCACCCAGACAGGGCCTCTCATCCTCCTCCAGACAAAAGGCCCAGGACTGACCCCTCTGAACCCCACTCCTCAGATGATTCCACGGATGGATCTGAGTTGTCAGATCACCAGGATGGGGCTTACTCACCTTATGAGGATTCAGATGCAGAGGAATCTATCCCTTCGGCCTCCCCCCCAGAAGAGTTTTCCTTTGGGGAGACTTTACACTCCATGAGAGAGCACTTTCAATGGCAAGGTCAGGATTTCTCTGATTCTAGAAAAAGATTACGGACCTTTTTGCATTTGCCTCAGCATAGGCCCTTAGCTATACCTCCTGTTCTAAATGTAATTGATGATGTGTACAATGATGTCAGTACAGCCCCTGATACTCTTCCACCGGCCCCTCCCAAACCTGACAGATATTACAGGGTCCCGGATTCTCATCTCCATCTGAATAAAGCCCATTCTGCAGACCCAGAAACTATTTCTCAGGGCCCTAAAGGGGTTGCAGCCGCTACTGCCAAAAATCCCCTACCCTCTGATAGAGAGTCTAGAGCTTTAGAGAGATGGGGTAAGAAGGTGTATACATCTGCAACTCTTTATGTCAGGGCATTAAACTGTCAATTCCATATGATACAGTACCAGGAGTATTTGTTAGATGAACTGAATAAGAAACTTTCTTCTCCTGAACCCCTAGACCGTAAATCCCTTCAGGATTTGGTACATAACTCACAACAGGTTAGTAATCATTTCTTAAAATGTGGCTATGATGCACTGGAGGCTTCTTTTAGATCAGCTATGACTGGGGCAGTTATTCGTAGGCATGCCTGGCTGAAGGAGCAATCTTTGCCAGACCATGTCAAAGTTAAACTCCTAGATGCTCCAGTGGAGAAACAAAATTTATTTGGCTCCCCTGCTCAGGAGATTCTAAAAAAGGTTGAAGAAAAATCAAAATCTGTGCAAACAGTTAAAGATTTCCTGCAAGTTCAACCACCGAGATTCAGCAGAAACTGGCCTACAAAGAATTGGTCCTTTCCAGATTTGGACAGAGCCCAGAGAGGCAGGAACAGGCGCTCTAGAGGCAGAGGTCAATCGAAGGGCTCCTACAGAGGCCGTCAGTGGCAGCCTGCCAACCAGAGGAGTAGTGCAACAGCTACAACAACAACCACTACTACAGGACAGACTCAATGACTTGACTCTGATTCCGCCTACCAGGGATCAACTGGAAGCACCCTTGGGCGGAAAGCTGGCTTTATTCTCAAAAAACTGGCATTATATTACAAAGGATACATGGGCATTGCAAATAATAGACAAAGGATACAGGTTTCACTTCCACACTTTGCCAAAAAGAAGCGGAATGCCAAACCTTCCACCAAATCAGAAGGCAGAGGCTTTAAAACAAATCAACAATTTACTTCAGATGAAAGCTATAGAAAAGGTACCATGTTCAGAACAAGGCCAAGGATTTTATTCCAGACTATTCCTTGTACCAAGAAAAGAAAATCAATGGAGGCCTATTCTCGACCTGTCCGCACTCAACACTTATCTCATTGTGCCAAAATTCAAAATGCTGACCCTACAGCAACTTCTTCCCATGTTGGGCAAGGAGTCTTGGCTGGTGACTCTAGATCTCAAGGAGGCATACCTGCACGTCCCTATCTGACCAAGTTGCAGAAGACACCTCAGATTTCTTGCAGGATCAGAGCATTATCAATTCTCAGCATTGCCCTTTGGCTTATCTACTGCGCCCAGAGTATTCACGAAATGCCTGGCATCAGTAGTTGCACATTGCAGACTACAGGAAATTCAAATTTATCCATACCTGGACGACTGCCTAATACAAGCGGACAACAAGAAGAAATTGTTAAAGGACTTGGCCTATGCCATACACCTGTTGCAAGCCTTGGGATACACAGTCAACATCCAAAAGTCAAGACTAGTACCATCCCAAAGGATCACCTTTTTGGGTGCAGATCTGGACACAAACACCCAAATGGCCTTTCTCACAGAAGAAAAGCAAAACAACTTCCAGATTACTTCATGATTTTGACAAGACAAACTCAGCTTACTGCAAGGAAAATCCTGCAGGCCCTGGGTTACATGGCATCCTGCATAATTCTAATCCCACATGCCAGACTGCATATGAGGAAATTACAATGGTACCTAAGGAGTGTATGGTCTCAACACAGTCACAGTTTAGAAACCATGATACCAATCATTCCATGTCTTCAAAAGGAATTCCTGTGGTGGGCTCAGGCCTGCCAGTCCAACAGAGGGTTGCCTTTCAACAAACCAAAAGCAAGGCAGACCATCACCACAGACGCCTCGGACCGAGGATGGGGAGCACACATGGAGGACAAATGCATCCAAGGCCTATGGCCTCAAGGGCAACTAAGCATGCACATAAACCAAAAGGAAATGCTGGCAGTGAGGCATGCAATCGAGGCATTCAAACCCTTCCTCCAACAAGGACATCTGTTAATAAGGACAGACAACACCACGGTCATGTGGTACATAAACAAACAGGGTGGCACACATTCTTACCCGCTATGCCGGATGGCTATGAATCTGTGGGATCTATGCCTGAATCTCAATATCCAACCACAGGCCCAATTCGTGCCAGGGAAAGAAAATACAGTGGGGGACAGCCTAAGCAGAACTACTATGGATGCACACGAATGGATGCTGCACCCAGACATCTTCAAGCTCATAACAAAGACATGGGGAATGCCGGAGATAGATCTGTTCGCCTCCCCACTCAACCATCAACTGAAGACATTCTGCTCAAGGACATACCACCCACAAGTTTGGAGGGTGGACTCTCTCTCTTTCAGCTGGAAAGCCCTAACAGTATATGCCTTCCCACCTCTCCCATTGATGCACAAGGTTCTACTGAAAATCAGGGAGGAACAGCCAAAAGTGATACTAATAGCTCCGGACTGGCCAAGACAGCACTGGTATCCACTATTGAGAAACATGTCTTAGGCAAAATCATGGCCTCTCCCCCTATGGCCTCTTCTTCTAATGCAGAACAATTTCAAGACCCTGCATCCCAACTTGAAAACATTGCAGCTAACTGCCTGGAAAATTCCTTAAATCCCAATCAAACTGTGTTATCTCAGAGGGTGAAGGACATTATCCTGGAGGCTCGCAGGCCTTCCACAAGGAAGACATACTCAGCTAAATGGAAGAGATACCTCATTTGGAGCACATCAAAGGGCACAGATGTCACAGTGGCAAACCTAGCACATATCCTAGAATATTTAGCAGAATTGTTCCACAATGGCCTGTCCTATTCTTCCATTAAGATTCATGCTTCAGCAATTTCAGCAGAATACAATGTGGATCCACCTATCTTCTCACACCCTCTCCTCAGGCAATTTCTGAGAGGGATCAAAAATGTTAAACCTCCAATAAGACCCCCTCTACCTGCCTGGGATCTCAACTTTGTGCTGGAAAACTGACACTACCTCCTTTTGAACCAGCAGCATCAGCGGATCTACAGTTTCTATCTTGGAAAACTGCATTCCTTCTGGCAATCACTTCAGCAAGAAGAGTATCTGAGTTACAAGCATTAATGGCAGTGCAGCCTTTTCTTATTTTCCACCAGGATAGAGTGTCACTAAGAACCAATCCTACTTTTATGCCAAAGGTGGTATCTAGGGTATCCTTGAACCAAGCTATTCACTTGCCTATGTTCTTCCCTAATCCACAGAATAAAGGGGAAAAACTTTTGCACACCCTGGATATACACAGACAACTACGCTACTATTTGGACAGAACAAAAACTAGCAGAAAAACTGACCAACTTTTTGTAGCATATGCAACTGGGGTGCAAGGAAGAGCAATTTCCAAACAGACAATTTCAAAATGGATAGGAAATTGCATTCGCTTTTGCTACTCCTTTCATGGAAAGACAGATCCTGAAAACATCAGGCCTCACTCCACAAGGGTCACAGTCACCACTACAGCCTTCCTACGGGGGGTGGCTACCAAGGACATTTTAGAAGCTGCTACTTGGACCTCCGTGCATACATTTGCCAAGCATTACAATTTACCTTTATACTCTAGATCCAGAGCAGGGTTTGCTACTGCAGTCCTGCAGGGGATCTTAACTACACCATCCTTTGCTTAGTACCATCACCCCCAGATTGGCTATTGTATTCTACCCATATGTTATGACTGCAGATGCATCCTTGAAGGACATAGTACAGTTTTGTACCTACCATAAATGTAGATGTCCGATAGGTATGCATCTGCAGTCAGGATTACCCTCCCTCCTACCCCTCTTTGGTTTTCCTTGGGTGCTTACCCCTCTTTTAGCTAGCTTGGGGAATCTATTATGGTGTATTTGTTTGTTTATTCATGTATATAATTTGCAAATGTTTGGAACTTTTCAGCAGTTATCCAAATTTAGCCTTCCTAGAGGGCACCTGGCATCTGGGGCAAGAAAAACTGAGGAAAATGGTGTCGGCTGATGCTTTTATACCCCAGACGCTCTGACGTCGGGGAAAGTGCGACATCAGCCGAGGCCAGACCCAGACTTTGGAATCTGGCCGACTGAAGGGCTGCCTGAGGCAGGACAACCCATATGTTATGACTGCAGATGCATACCTATCGGACATCTACATTTATGGTAGGTACAAAACTGTACTTTTCTGGGTGTGGATCAGGCTGGCAGGCAAATTGAAGGCAGCTGCCTCTGGGTTTGCATCATTGTCACTGCCTCTTGAGAGGCATTAGATTCCTGATTTCCAAGTCTGGAGAGGGTTCTGATGAGGGGTATTCAGAGACCTACATGTGAAGAATAGGGCAGGTCTGGAAGTTGTCCCTAAAACTGAGAAGAAGCATAGGAGCTTTACTTTGTAAAAGAGAAATTAATGGAATTATCTGTGTCTATATGATAATATTGTTGAAGGGAAGAGACTGAAATTTGTCAGTACAGTTTTTTTCCCCTGGACAACTGAGAGAAGCCCCATGCATTCAGTATGAAGACATGCTGAAATGATACTGACTGAAATGAGAGCACATTGAAGTGAGCTTTAGACAGAAGGTATGTTACAGCAGAGCAATCATGACTGTTGTGCACTGTGCTCATTTTATTTATTTTGTCTTGTACAATTTTGGTAAGAAACGTTATTTTATATCCATCAGTGTCGATAAATAAAGCACAACTTCACTTAAAACTGAGAAGATGGTTCTTGAAACTATATTTATTGTGGAAATAGCAGCAAGGTGTGTATATGTGTGTGTGTGTGTGTGTGTGTGTGTGTGTGTGTGTGTGTGTGTGTGTGTGTGTGTGTGTGTGTGTGTGAGTTGTCTTGTGTGGAAGTGGTCTCATGGAAATGTTTTTGTTCTAATTTAATATGTCATGATATGGTCAGGTTAAGTGTTAACAGGTATTACTAAGGTGGTACTGGGGGATGGAGGGGGACAAAGGCCCCTCTACCACCTAAGTATAATACCTGATAATCTTAACCGTGCCTTTGCCCATAACCTTAGCCCTATACCTTACCTTAGAAAAACCTTGGTTATGGTGGTGTGAATAATACTGCATTTATTGGTATATTTGCATTCTGACTTATTTGACCTTGCTACTTGATGGTTTGCATTTTGATTTCTGCAATATTCATTGATACTTATATTATTTTTTGTTTCAGTGACTTGTGTTGTAAATTAAAGCAATATAATATGCACGCAGATGCATATAGAAACACCCACATACAAGTTATAATATGTAAATGTGTGCGTGTGCGTGTGTGTGTGTGTGTGTGTGTGTGTGTGTGTGTGTGTGTGTGTGTGCGCGCGTGTGGACAGATGCTACATAGTGAAAATGCTATAGGGCTTAGGAGCAGGATTGTGTTTAACAGGTATTAGTAATGTGATGCAACAAGGTAAAGCCAGTCAAACATATCTGAACCTTTTTATTTCTCTGAGCAGCGTTTCCATTTGACAGGTTGTACATATTGTTGGGTAGGCTGAATAAGGCTGTGTTGCCACCAGCTATGACTAACTTGCATTTCTTTACCCCTTTTCCTCCCCAAATGGCATGCCTATTCCAGCAAATTTTGTTTAACCATACCCACGTGTAAAATACTGAGCTAGATAAGTCATGAAACTCCTACTAAAACTGTGTAATCCAGCAGTTTAGGATGTCTATTTCTATAATGTCTTTTAAGTTTACTGGGTTCACTCTGACTATGCCTGAAGGAGAGGTCAGTTTGACTTTGACCTGAAGGTAAAGCCAGCACTCACTAATGTGATCCCGTATTACCATGCTGTGATCTGATAAAGCCTCTGGTATATTACACAGCTTTTAACTCCATCAAGGCTGAGTCTGAGATGGCCTTGTGTGTCAGACACGTCACCTCTGAGCAGTCTGTATGAGACTGAGTAGAGGGACAGGGCTTTTAGCCTATCTGTATAGGAAAGGTGTTTGAGACCCTGGATTTTCTTGGTCAGGAACCTCTGTCGTCTCTCCAACTGTTGCAGGTGCTTGGCAAAGTACATGCCGAAGGAGGCATTGTACTCGATAATGGTTCTGATGAGGGAGGAGTACAGGGATGTTATGACATCCTTGTTCCTGGATGAAATACCCTTACTTATGAGGTGGGCCATGTAGAAAGCCTTCTGTACAGTGGAAGCCACATGGTGGTCAAAAGTCAGGTTGCTATTAACCTGGATGCCCAAGTCCCTCATGACTGATTCCGTACTTAGTACATTGTTATTAATGGTATAATTAGTGGGGACACATTTTCCCCAAAGGGGATAATGATGCATTTCTTGACATTCAGTTTGAGGCCATGCTTCTGGCACCAGTCATTAGTGTGGTTAAGACCCTCTTGGAGGATGTTCACATCACTAGGGGAATTTATGACAGTACCCAGCTTGTAGTCATCTGCAAACTTGGTCAGCCACAGACCACTGGTTTTGGCTTGCACCTCAGAAAAGTATATCCCAAACAGTAGAGGCCCCAAGACCGATCCTTGGGGTATGCTGCTTGTTACGCGTCTACTACTAGAGGAGGCTTCCCCTGTTTTGACTGAGTGGGTTCTATCAGTAAGCTAGTTAGCCACCCATCTGGTAACATATGGGTTGATGCCTAGCTGGGAGAGTTTATCTATTATGGCCAAGTGGAGAATAGTGTCGAAGGCTTTGGCTAGGTCAAGGTAGGTGGTGTGGATTGTCTTGCCCTCATCCATGGTTTTGGTGACAGTTTCGAAGAAGGCGACCAGGTTTAACAAGCATGATTTTCCCTTGACAAAACCAAACTGTGTGGGATCAAGCATTTGGAGGTTTCCAATGTCTTTGTTTATAAGGTCTATGATAATGCATTCCATAGCCTTACAGTTCAGGTTACTTAGGCCGATGGGCCTACAATTTCCTGGGTTGGTGGACGCTCCACCTTTGTGCAGAGGGATGACAGTGGCTGTCCTCCATTCTGCTGGGATGAAGCCAGTACACAGGCTTTTTCGCTGAATAAGGTGCCTAGTGGTGCTGAGAGCTCTTGCTTGAGTTCATATAGGACACAGCCAGGGATGTTGTCAGGTCCCATGGAGGCTGTATTTTTTGTCTTTGAGAGGGCATTAGTAACCTGCTCCTTGGTGATGAGGGGAGGGGGCAGATGGTGGGGATGTCCTGGTTTACTGATGGGGGACAGGGGGTGAAGTTTTCACTGAACTTGTCTGCCAGCAGTTTGGCTATATCTATGGCATTTGTGTATGTGGTATTCTTGACCACCAGTTCAGAGCAGATTTGGGAGTTACCTTTGCGATTGTGGATGTCCTTAGTGGATGTGGCCAATTTGGACTCGAAGTCAGCCTTAGAGGATTTCACTAGCGACCTTATTTGCTTGTTCAGACAAAGGAGCAATTGCTTCCACCATGGCATCTGCTCCTTCTTGGTCCTGGACAGCAATATTTTTATTTATTATAGAGTCTGTGTATTGCTGCTGTCCACCAGACAAGTTTATTCTTCCTTGAAGATGATTTGGTCCTGTCGGGTATTGCTGAATCCATGCAGCTATATAGGTGCTCATATAGTTTTATGGTGTAGGCCTGGACATTAGTGCTTGATTCAAATGAAGAGATGGTGACTGTGAAGCTGCTTATACCTACTGTCAGTAGGTTGTAATTAGCTTTGGAAAAGTTTTTTGTTTGACCCTGGCAAGGGGGGGGGGGGTCAGGGGAGATGGTGACTTCGAAAGTGATTGCTTTATGGTCGGATCTTACCAATGAGAATGACATTGTAGGAGTGCTACAGTGGCTACTCATGTTGGTTAGTACCAGGTCCAGGATATTTTCACCTTTTTGTGGGGGTGTCAACCAGCTTATCCAATGCATTGGCACTGATGAAGTTGAGGAATCTCTGGGTGTTCGTGTTTGAGCTAGAATAGGTCTTGCACTCTATGGTTGGGTAGTTAAAGTTGCCCAAGATCAGGGTAAAGAGTTGAATTTTTGATAGAGTCAAGGAAGTTCAGATAGGTGGAGTGGGCCTCCTGAGTCATGGTTGTGGGGTCTGTAGCTAGCTATGATTTGAATAGGTGATGTTCTGTAGTCCTATCTTGCCTTACTTCTTACATATGGGTTCAGAGCCGATCCTCGGCTCTGACTTGGCCTGTTACAAAGCTCAAAGTCTCTTAGTTGTCTCGTGGCTAGGTAGGTATCCCATAGTGCAAAGAAAGGACAACCAATGTCAAAACAAGCTGTTTCCAGATGGTTGACCTCAGCTATTGCCTTTTGCTATTCCACCATGTAAATTATTTCCTGGTAGTATCAAGGCTGTACTGGGGCCTTGTCTTCTTTGATGGCATTTTGGAAAGGGGTGGACAATAGAAATATTGTAGCAGCAGCTATGTCATCCTCTTTGTATACCTTTACAAGATATTACAAAATGGATTCCTTTTCTTGATCCAAGACTAGCTTTGCTAGGACCATTCTCCAGGGCCTACTGGATCCGGATCCTTCCTCTTTCCAGGATGTATGTGTTTTGGTAATCAATCCATATAGCCTTAAGGCTACTGTAGCAATAGCCATCTACTATTATGGTTAAATGCATCTTACACAACTGTACTTTGTTTTAGCTCTTTGTAGGGTGCTACATTAAGAATTTTTTTTTGCATAATCAATGATTAACTGATATTCTGATTGTAGATCCCCTTGTAAAACAGAGCATGAGCAATGACCTTTGCTAGTCTTTCAAATTGAACTTTCACGTTAGGTAAGAATATTAAATGATTCTTGCTTGTATGCTGTCCAATGGCATTCTGGTCAAATTACACAAATATTTTCTAGGTCCATCCAGACCAGTAATACAAGCTACAATCCTAGATCTTGCCTTATTCATTTCTTCATGATCACCCAAAATGTGGCTATGAGCTTTTTATTGCAAGGATTCTAAGAGGCCTTGAAACTAATAACTGCATCAGTATCTGTTCTTTATCTTGTCGAGAAGACTATAGGCTATTTCTTAGTGAAGAGTACAGGTATGATGTGGAGTTGAAAAACACACAATAGTTGAAGAGAGAATAAGAAATGGTACTTTTAAAAGGGACCAAATAGAGACAATATAAGTACCAGTCTGACATAGCTGCAGGTAAAATCCATAAAAACTTAATAAAAATAAGAAATAAAAGAGTAAGTGCTTTCACAGTATATTCCTGCCACTTCTTCAGACTGAATACTAAATAACACCAGAGTCATTTAAATAGCACATCAATAAAACAATCAGCACATCAATTAAGCATACAATGGTTAAAGTGCCAGTACATAAAAACACAAACTTGTATACCAGAGTCAATGTTTCAAGGGTTTGGCTTTCACCTACAGCAATTTATATCCGGATCTGCTAGAAAAATGGCAATCTTTTAATTTGCAAGCTAGCTCAGGATATCTGCAGTTGCTCATAGAATTCTTTCTTCCTGAAGAGAAAGAGTTGCAGAAGCAAATTATCAGACTACAGAATGAAATATTTGACACCTTTTCTGTGGAAATTATTTGTGACAAGATGGATACTCTGTATGATAATATACTGTCATACAAGAAAAGGCTGCAGTTTACTAAAACTAAAAAGCTGCAGCGTGATATTAAGGACTTTTGAAGTGGTAATGTTTTCATTTGGAGTGACAATAATTCTACTATGGTAAAGAATACAGAAGGCTTCTAGAGGTCCCTAGAGCCCTGTTTTGGTTCAGCCAATGATATCAAGGAATCGGACACACCTCCAGTAGTGGAGACAGCAATAGGTATGGCTGTAATACAATCTGCTCAGTTGACCGGAAGCGGATCTTAGCCGTTAAAGCAGCATGGAGATGGAACGCCAACACAGCAAGCACATAAGAAAAGGAAGTCTCCTTCTGGAGACAATGGGAGCTCCTCTGAGCCTGTTTATTCCATTTTGGGACTAAAACTGCTACCTTTAACATCTATTCAGTTGCAGACCCCTTTTCCCATCAGAAGCAGATCGCAGAGTCGAGGGAGGAAAGGGGATCCTGCAGCATTTACCGAGCACTACAGAGAATGGGAACTTCATGTTGCCTCGCAAATGGAGGTAAATAATTTGGTTATTAATATCTCCTCAGTGGAATTAAATGAAGCACAGCTAACTCTCTTGAATAAGGGCCTCTCTTTTATTCCAGCCAGAGAGGCTGCTTTAACAGATATTTTAATTGAATTAAGACTCTTTGGTAGAACTTTGACATTGAAAGCAATGTTTAAAGATACTAGTAATAATTATTTGGACTGCTTTAAGAAACCTAGTGCATTTATTCCACCACCTAATGCAAGAACAGAAACATTTGTTGAGTTATGTGAAAAGCAGTTACGGGATGAGTTTGAACGTAAGAATAAGAGCAGGTTTCACAACATGACTAAAGAAGAGCATACTGCCTTAACTGAATTGAGACACATGAAATCTATACAGATTAGAACGGCAGACAAAGGAGCTGGAATAGTGATTTTGGATAAGGACTTGTACACAAGACAGATGGTAAACTGTTATGTGATGAGACTACATATGCTTGCAGTACCAAGCCCATAGGTAATGGGATTATAGAAAACGTATCATTTTAAATATTTGACTTGTTAATGACTGGTATGATCGGTGAGAAACTGTTTCAGTATGTTGAAGTTAAGCAACCCCTTGTGCCAATTATCTGTGGCTTACCCAAGGTACACAAAAACCTAACACTCTCACCCATGCGCCCAGTAGTGTCTGGGGAAGGTTGGGTGACTGAGCCACTTTCGATTTTTATTAAAAAAAACCTGCATCCCTTACTTGATACATGTGAGGTGGCCTTGAAAGACACTAGTAGCTTTCTGCAGAAATTGTATGTGGCTACTTCCAACCTGGATGTTGAATGTCTCCTAGTGATGATGGATATAGAATAATTGTTTACAGTGATTCCTAATCAATGGGGCATAGGAAATATTAGGAAGTTTGTGTACCAATTGTTTTTTCCACTGCTAAAATTGAATTATTGTGTGCATTACTAGAACTTGTATTAGAGAACAATGTGTTCCTATTTGAAGAACAGTTTTGTGCACAGAAGGTTGGCGTAGTTATGGGCACATCTTGTGCCAACAACTACGTCAACCTAGTACTAGTACAATGGGAGAGGGATGTACTAATACAAGCTGATGGCTTTTCTGATCATATTTTGTGGTAAACCAGATTTGTGGACGATGTCTTTCTGCTATGGAAAGGGACAGCAGACTGTCTGGTAGAATTTATAGATTACTTGCAACAATCCACTGTTTTTTTAAAGTTTACGTATACATTTTCATGTGATGAAATTGAATTTCTTGACATCAAGGTCAAGAAAGCAGACCTAACACATATGTTCACAACTATTTATAGGAAACCTGCTAGGAAAAATAACTTGTTGCATAGAAGCAGTATGCATCCGAGAGATGTCACTCGAAATGTCATTAAGGGACAAGTATATAGAACTATGAGGCTTCATAATGATGAAGAACTACTGGTAGCAGCATTACAGTCCCTAAAAGTGGAGTTTCTTAACAGAGGGTATAAAGAAGCAGATCTCAATGAGTGTATTAAAGAAGCCTTTAAAGTGAGAGAGGGTAAATGTAGACCCTATTATGCAGATAGAGCTATTACCAAAACCACTGAGGTTAAAGATGGACTACAGGTGATTAGATTTCCTCTAACATACTCTTCGGATGTACAGGGTGCTTGTGACATTATTAAGAGGAATTGAGCTATACTTGGCACCATGGATGATGTTATAGACACAGTCCCACGTTTTTCTTTTAAGAGCAACAAGTCACTGAAAAGACTCCTATGCTATAATACCTCTCTCTGTAATAAGGAGAATATGTCAGAGAGGAAAGGGACTTTTCAGTGTAGAAATTGTACAGCATGTAAGTTCATTCATACAGGTTGCAAATGTGTACACCCTGGTATGAATTTTAAATTGGAGACAAAAACTTTTATGCTGATTGCAGGACATCTAATATAGTTTACTTTAGTTATTGTATTAAATGTCATGCGTTTTATGTTGGGATGAGCAATAGACAGCTAAAAGATAGAATTTTAAAACATCAAGTGACATCAAAAATAGGAAAGAAACTAATGCCCTGGCTAAGCACGCCATTAATTATGGGACGGATCATCATTTTAGATTCTTAGTGCTTGAGATAATTTCTGAGAGTTTAAGAGGGGGGACATCAGGAACCAGACTGAATCCGCTGAACAGAAGTGGAGTCTATCTTTAAATGCTAATAAAGGACCTGGTTTAAATGAGGTAGTCTCTCTTAAACATTTTTTGAAAGCCAGACCCTTGAAACATTGACACAGTGGTATAAAGGTTTGTGTTTTTATGTACTGGCATTTTAACCATTGTATGCTTAATTGATGTGCTGATTGTTTTATTGATGTGCTATTTAAATGACTCTGGTGTTCTTTAGTATTCAGTCTGAAGAAGCAGTAGGAATATACCATGAAAGCGCTTACTCTTTTATTTCTTATTTTTATTAATGTTTTGTGGATTTTACCTGCAGCAGTGTCGGACTGGTACTTATATTGTCTCTACATGATGTGGAGTTGCTCTGTTTCCTGATCTACATTTGCTCAAGTCTATGTAGCTTATGTGTTGTTTCCATTGGGCTGTCTAAATATTGACATGGCTTATAATGGAAGTCAGAACTATTGTTATCCTTATTCTGACATGAATTGGTGGCCATTGTCTCTTCTACTATAAATACAGCTGCATATTTCTCCATGTAATGCATCTTCTGCAAAAGGCAATTCATAAAAATGTTTGTTTTCTCACAGGTGCTGCTACTTTCTCTACTTCAGTAGGGACCTTCTTTACCCTTAGTGTCCTGCTTGTGTGCCTGACTGCTATGGTATTCTTAATGATTTCTTACTCATATTCTACATCCACTTTCCTTACTGTGCCCTTAACTATGGTTCATTGACCAGGAGTCTTTTAGCAAGACTCAGTATGAGACGTCTTCCACCCAGAACCAAATCTTGGTTCATTTTGTGTCTGCTAGTAATGCACCTTATTTCTTTCTTTAAGCTTTATATTTCCATCAGTATAACCAGATGTACTTTTTCCTGCAAAGCAGTAGGTGGAGATGAGCAATCTGACTTTAGATCAGGATGCAGTAGAATAAATTCAGTGTTGATGGTGAGATGGATAATGTTAAAAAAACTGAAGGTGAAGAAAGAATTCATTTACATATTCCCAGATATGGGAAAAACGTGTAACAAGGTCTCAAGGAAGAAGACTTTGGTAATCCTGTGATGGCATGAAATATGATCAACACTGTTAGAATTAGTGTAGGCTCTGCAAAAGAACCTCGTGACACAAGTACAAACAGTGATTAGACTCGTACATGGGTCCCAGTGGGCATGCATCAAGGTTCAAATCAGAGACCACTGGCATTCATACTAGTGATGGACTATATTAGCAAACATGTTGGAGGGGTCAGAGAAACAAAGCTGTTGCATCCAGACAATGTGGCATTATAAGGAGGCTGATCACAATTTACAGCAAATGGTAGGAGCAGTGGAAAACAAAATATAACTGTGGTCATGTCTGCAAATAGGGGATATCAGAAGAAGCAAAACATTGGCAATGAAGAGAAAAATATTGAATCATAGCATCACTGGAAATATAAGGCAAATGAGTGTTGCAACCATTTATGCCTCGTCAGTATCCACTATCAGACTAACCTCCTCTCAAGAGAAGGGTCAGGACCGTCAAACTAAGAGTGAATTATGAATACCCATCCAGTCATCCACTTCCCACTTTATGAAGATAATGCATCCCACTGTCTAATTTGTAGTGTCTATTCTGTAGTGGAGGAATACACCCTGTAATGAACCTCTCACTCTACCATGTTTTATTTATCTACGTATGAAAATTGAGATAAATTGATCTGGAGTTTGTACAATGTCTCGAATTGTGAAGGATACAAAAGATCCAGGAGCACTAAGTCTCTAATGGCTCAGAAAGCAAGGCATAGATCTTCCCTCAGAAGTCTGTAAAGCTACTGAATAAAAGGACAGCGAGGCCAGTCTTCCCCAAAAGCTTAAATGATCTTAGTAGGGAACATTCAGGTCTTGCTAATTATTTATGTCTAGTGAACTGCATTCCAAAAGGGAAAACTGTATTCAGTAATTGGCCTAATTAATGCTGAATATAAGTGGGCACTGACATCTTTGGATCTGGAAGATATCCTCTTGACAATCCTCTATGTTAAGAAGGACATCCTGACTTCTTTCACTATGTGATGATCAAAGGTGAGGCAATTATCAAGCCACGTACCAAGGTCTCTAACAGTACTTTCATTCTGGAGAGGGGTACTGTCTATATCATATCCAGAGAAGGATTAGATTACCAAATGCCACACTATTACACTTTTTAGCATTTAGGTTAAACCCATTGTTAGCACACCAGATGTTTACAAGTGTGAGTTGTTCTTCCAAGGCTTGAATTATAGAGGTTGACTTAGCCAGAGGTCTCGACTTGTGATATATAGGTTGGAAAGAAATATGTTGCGCAAAAATGGCTCTAGTACAAAGCCCTGTATAACATCACTGCTTACCTTCATGCTCTGTGAGGCACTTGCTACCCAGGCTATATGGAGTCTGTCCTTTAGACATTTTTCAGAGCATCTTAGCATACATGGATCTGAGTGTAGCATACATGGATCTATGTGTACTGCCCTGAGATAACTAACTATGCAGGCATGGGATATAGTGTCAGAGGCCTTGGCCAGGTCAGTGATGGATCTATGTGTAGTATCTTGAGCTAACTACCTATGCCAGCATGGGATATAGTGTCAGAAGCTTTGGCCAGGTAAATGATGGATCTATGTGCAGTGCTCTGAACTAAGTATGCCAGCATGAGATACAGTGTTAGAGGCCTTGGACAGGTCAGTGATGGATCTATGTGTAAATTCCAGAGCTAATTAACTATTCCAGCATGGGATATAGAGTCAGAGGCCATGGCCTAGTCAATGAAGGACCTATGTGTGGTGCCCTCAACTAACAAACTATGCCAGCAAGGGATATAGTGTCATATGCCTTGCCCAGGTCAGTGATAGATCTGTGTGTAAATCCCTGAGCTAACTAACTATGCCAGCATGGGGTATAGTTTGAGTCCTTGACCAAGTCAGTGATGGATCTGTTTGTACTGCCATGAGCTAACTGTCTATGCCACCATGGGATATAGTATCAGAGGGCTTGGCCAGGTCAGTGATGGATCTGTCTATAATGCCCTGAGCTAACTCACTATGCCAGCATTGGATATAGGGTCAGGTGCTTTGACCAGGTCATTGTTGGATCTGTGTGTAATAGCCTGTTAACTAAATTATACCAGCATGGAATATAGTGTCAGAGGCATGTGCCAGGTCAGTGATAGATCTATGCGTAATATTCTGAGCTAACTAACTACATCAGCTTGGGATATACTATCACAGGCCTTGACCAGGTCAGTGATGGATCTATGTGCACTGCCCTGTGTTAACCAACTATGCCAGTGTGGGATATAGTGTCAGAGGCCTTAGCCACATCAGTGATGAATCTGTATGCAATGCCCAGAGCTAGCTATCTATACCAGTGTGGGATATAGTATCAGCAGCCTTGGTCAGGTCAGTGAAGGATCTATGTGTAATGCCTAGAACTGCCTAACTGTGCCAGCACAGAATACAGTATCAGAGGCCTTGGCCAGGTCAGTGATGGATCTATATACGTCATTCTCTGAGCTAACTAATTATGCTAACATGGCATATGGTGTCAAAGGCCTTGGCCAGGTCACTGATGGATCTATGTGTAATATCTGGAGCTAACTAACTATTTCAGCATTGAATATAGTGTGAGAGACTTTGGCTAGGTCAGTGATGGATCTATGTGTAATGCCCTGAGATAACTAAAGATGCCAACATGGGATGTAATATCAGACGGCCTTGCCAATGCAATGCTGGATCTGTGTGTAGTGCCCTGAACTAACTATGCCAGCACTGGATAAAGTGTCAGAGGCCTTGGGCAGGTCAGTGATGGATCCATGTGTAATGCCCTGACCTAATCAGCTCTGCCAGCATGGGGAATAGTATCAGAGGCCTTGGCCAAGTCTATGATGGATCTATGTGTAGTGCCTGAGATAGCTAATGATGCCATCTTAGGATTTAGTGTGAAAGTCCTTGGCACAGTCAGCGGTAGATCTGCATGTAAAAGCCTGAGCTAACTAACTATGCCAGCATTAGATATAGTGTCATTAGCCTTGGCCAGGTCAATGATGGATATATGCATAATACACTGACCAAACTAACTATGTCAGCATGGGATATAGGGTTAAAGGCCTTGGCCAGGTCAATGATAGATCTGCATATGAAAGCCTCAGATAACTGACCATGGCACCATGGTTATAGTGTCAGAGGACTTGGCCAAGTAAATTATGTTTCTATGTTTAGTGCCTTGAGTCAATGATGGATCTATGTGCAGTGGCCTGAGCTAACTAACTATGCCAGCACGTGATATAGTATCAGAGGCAATGTCCAGGTCAGTGATGTATCCATGTGCAGTGCCCTGAGCTAACTAGCTAAGCCAGCATGGGATATAGTGACAAAGGCCTTGGCCTGGTCAATTAAAGATCTGTGTGTAGTGACCTGAGTTAACTAACTATTCCAGCATGGGATATAGTGTCTTAAGAAGCCGTATCTAGGCCAATGTGGGATCTATTTTTAATGCCCTGAGGTAACTATGCCAGGATGGCGGTATCATGTCATTGAACATTGGCCAAGTCCATGATGGATCTCTTTGTAATGCCCTGAGCTACTTAACTCTGCCAGCATTGGATTTAGTGTCAGAGGCCTTGGACAGGTCTGTGATAGCTCTGTGTGTAGTGCCCTGAGTTAACTAGCTATGCTTGCTTGGGATATATTGTTAGAGGCCTTGGCCATGTTAATAATGGATCTGTTTGTAATGGCCTGAGCTAACTAACTATGCCAGCATGGGATATAGTGTCACAGGTCTTGGCCAGGTCAATGAAAGTTGTGTGTAGTGACCCGAGTTAACTAACTATTCCAGCATGGGATAAAGTGTCAGAGGCCTTGGCCAGGTCAATGATGGATCTATTTGTAATGCCCTGAGCTAACAGTGCCCGCTTGGGATATAGTGTCACAGGCCTTGGCCATGTCATTGATGGATCTATGTGTAGTGCCCTGAGCTAACTAAATTTGCCAGCATGCAATATAGTGTCAGAGGTCTTGGCCAAGCCAATGTGGGGTCTATTTTTAATGCCTGAGGTAACTAACTATGCCAGCAAAGAGTATAGTGTCTTAAGCATTGTTCAGGCCACTGATGGATCTATGTGTAATGCCCTGACCTAACTAACTCTGAAAGCATTGGATTTAGTGTCAGAGGCCTTGGACAGGTCAATGATGGATCTGTGTGAAGTGCTATGAGCTAACTATGCCAGCATGGGATATGGTGCCAGAGGCCTTTGAGGGGAGGATGGATCTATGTGTAATGCCCTGAGCTAACTAACTATGCCAGATTGGGAAATAATATCAGAGGCCTTGACCAGGTCATTGTATGCCATTTGTATACCTCTCAACTGTCCAGATTTTTGCCTCATATTTTTAGTGAATTCCTAATAAAATTTCTCGTTTTCTGGAAAATCACTGGGATGATCTGAGGTTGAAATCACTAAATTTTGACATGCTTTTGAGTTTCAGACTTCATATCCTTCAGAAAGTATATGTTAACACAAACACTTTTACTCTAGCAAGTTTCTAAGAGCAATATTTAAAATCTGTCCCTATTTTTGTGTTTCAGTACTCCCATTTTGTCAGACTTTGTCCAGACTTCTTACACTAAGAGGTTGAAAGGTATGTGTGTACAGCATGGCTACTGTCAACAGCATGTGTGTTACTCTTTCAATGAATTTGACCAAATTCACTAGACAGGCTCTACTCTCAACAAAGACAAACTGTTGTGGGTCTAGCCTGCTGAGATGTTAATCAGGTCCATTATAATGCACCATTGTTTTGTATACTAGATTATCCAGACTGATGGGTCAGTAATTCCTGGAGCGAATGAGTTTTGAAAGTGCTTCAGAGTTTGATGACATTTGTACTTTTGAAATCCTTGAATTCACAGATATTGTTATTTTTAGGATTAGAGGTTCTAATAGTGAATGTCACTAGTCTACGATCTGATGTAACAAGGAAAAGGTATAGGAGACAAGTACATGAAGAAGCTTTATTTGTGAGAAGGAGGTAAGGAATAATGTGATAGTGTTCAATCTCGCCGTTTGTTCTTACACATGGGTTCGGAGCCGATCCTCGGCTCCGTGTCGTCCGCTTGCAAGCTCTGCATCGAGAAGAAGCTCGAGACAACCTAATACCCACAATCCCCCTCTGCCTTTACCTCAGATCTAGTTTGCCTCTGCTACGTTCGCATCACTGGGATCGAGCTCGAGCAACTTCAGATAAGAAATAACTTTATTATTGTTATTTTTCAGGAAAAATTTATTCTAAAGTACTATTTGGTGACATAGTGTATGTGTGTGTGGTAAGGTAGAAATACTCGGTACCGTTAAGTTTAATTAAACTTATTAGAGTTTTTCGGGGCCTACCACCCCTTACTTGAATTTGACAATCTGACTGACTTGTATTATCGGATTCGACATATTTACTGGATTTGTCACTCTACTGGACTTGACCTTTTTCTCTTTACCTGTCTTTTTCTTAAGATGTCTGAGAAAATGAAATCAGGTTTTAAACGTTGCCAGTGTGGCCAAAAAATGTCAGTTACTGACAACCATAGTTCCTGTGTCTACTGCCTTGGCCCTCTCCACTTACAAGAGGACTGTTCAATTTGTCACTCTTTTAGTGGGAGGGTCATGACAGATAGGCGCAGGAAACTCATGGACAGGGGGTTATTAAAACCTTCCTTTCATGAGGCTCTGGATGCTTCAGACCAGGCATCCAAATCCTCGAAGGAATCGAAGACGTCGGAGCCCAGGTCATCGGCTCCGAGCTCTTCGAGTAAAGTTAGATCACCGGTTCCACAGACTTCGGAGCCGAGTGTTCAACTGTTGGCAGTTTCGGAGCCTCGAGTCTTGGAACCGGTGATGGAGCTCCCTCCCTCGACACTATTGAGGTCGGCTCCGTCTTCGATTCCTTCGACCCGTTCTTCTAAGCTCTCCGATATCGATGTGGACCGTGTGGTGCAGAAGTTATTGGAACATTCGGCCCTATCCAAGCTTATTTCGGTTTCCACCCAGTTGGTGTCGAAACTTGAAGGCCTCCCATTATCTCCATCCCTTCCTCCTCCGAGACCTGTCCAGTCTTTGGAGCCGGAAGAGGTTGATCTACTGATTGTGCAGCCCTCGGGGCCAGAACCGTCTTTTTCTCGGTCTGCTCCTTTCACCTCGACTCCGTCGGATCCGGTACCGGAGTCTCGGAGCCGACGGTCTGTCCTTGGTTCCGGGGCCGAGAGTCGAACCGACGTTTCGGTTCCGACTCTTCCCCTCGGGGCCTCGGCGCGGATCGATTCGGCTCCGTCCTCGGGGTCGATGCCTTCGGTTCCTGTCTCGGGGATTCTTCCCATTTCTTCGGAACCGGGAGATTCCTCGACTCGGGACCCGGGGGCCTTCGATCTCATGAGGAAGGTGTTGTCTACCCAGACAACCACATCAGTAGAAGCAGCCTCTACTCCCCATAAAGGACCGTTATCTTCCTCTGCACCAACGGCCACATCCAAGCGTCGAGCACTGGTGTCTCAGCCACCCCTGGAGGGTGCCCCCTCTTCCTCGGAGGCTTCTTCGGATGCTCCCCACGAAGAAGTCCCTAGGAAAAGATTGTGTAAGAGGAGACACTTGGATTCTCCACAAGAATCTTTGACATCCGATACTGACTTGGATGAGTCAGAAGGGTCCCCTAAGTCACCTTCAGAAGATGTTTCTTTTTCGGACATATTGGAGATCCTGAAACAGAGAGGTGACTGGCAGTCCCTCCCCCCCTTCTGAGGATGAGTCAGTCTTGCTGAAGGCATTTGGTGCTCGCCCTTCCTCCTCCTGGGTCACTCCGCCCTTCGATGAATTAATGGAACTTATTGCTCGAAGGGCGTGGGAGGCTCCTGACACAGTGGAACCAGTCCCTAGGAAGCCTAATAAGTATATCACGGCACCCCAGGACAAGACTTACTTAACAAAAGGAGTTCCAGTGGACGCTATGGTGGTGGCAGCGGCCACGAAAAAGGAGATGTCGGAATCTTCCTCATCTGTCCATCCCCCTAATAAAGATTCTAGGACTATGGACAGGTATGGGAAGCGCATTTTTAGTTCAGCGGCTTTTTCCATGCGATCCCTGAACTATTTGACCCACTTTACACGACTACAGAGGGATCTAGTCAAAGAGTTGGGAGATACCCTCCAGGGTACTACAGATGCTGCTGTCTCAGAGAAAGTGACAGCGCAACTTAATACCCTTACATCCATTGTGAACTCGTCCATGAGGCTGATCTCTTACGCAGCCGAAGGTTCGAGTAGGGCAGCAGCTTCAGCGATTGCTCTTCGCAGACAATCCTGGATGCGCTTATGTTCTTTTGCGGAAGCCTTCAAGTCTTCCTTTACTAACGCCCCATTTGACTGTGCCACTCTTTTTGGCCCCAAAGTAAAGGAGACCCTTACCCGGTGTGAGCAGGAGGGAAAGACTCTGTCTGCTGTCGGAGTCCGTTTTTCCACCCCATCCAGACCGTACCCCAAAGGGCAACGTGGTGGAAAAATGTGGTTTCGAAAACCCCAAGGATCTTTCCCAGGCACACAGGGTGATGCCCCTTCTAGAGGCAGAGGAGGGGCAGAGGTGGAAGACGCCACCCTGGCGGCAGAGGGGTCCGAGAATCAAGGTGACAGGGATACACTCCTGGTAAACCTTTCCAGCACTCCTGAGAGGAGGCCTGACAGTCCTGCTCTGGAGGCAGTCGGGTCGCTTAGCTTTATACCCTCAGGCCTGGCAAAACATAACTACAGACAAGTGGGTAAAAGCGTAGTTACCAGAGGTTACAATATACCATTTCTATCCTATCCCATTCCAAAGAAAAGACTCCCAGATGTGCCGCCCCATCTGCGAGAGCCAGCAGCTATAGAAATTTCAAAGCTGCTAGAAAAAAGAGTCATCCAACCAGTCCCAGCGGACCAAAGAGGATTCGGAACTTACTCGAGGTTCTTTTTAGTTCCAAAGGAAACAGGGGACTGGAGGCCCATTCTGGACCTAAGCGACCTCAATGCCTTCATCAAGAAAGAAAAGTTCCGAATGGTCACGCTTCAATCAATCCTTCCATTCTTACAGAAGGACGACTGGATGTGCTCAGTAGATCTGAAGGATGCATACTACCACATCAAAATGGCCAGGGCATCCAGAGATCATTTGCGCTTCCGGCTGGGTGCCAGTCACTTTCAGTTTCGAGCCCTGCCCTTTGGTCTGACCTCAGCCCCCAGGGTCTTCACCAAATGCATGGCAGTGGTAGCGTCTCACTTGAGACGCCTAGGATTCCAGGTGTTTCCGTATCTGGACGACTGGCTCCTTTCTGCCACCACCCAGCGTCAACTAGTACAAGCCAGAGACTACACTCTTCAACTGTGTGTTCACCTCGGAATTTCCGTAAACTTCGGAAAATCCTTACTACAGCCATCACAGAGTATCTTATTCATAGGTGCGGAATTAGATACACATCAGTTAATTCTGAGACTTCCTCCAGAAAGGATACTTTCACTTCAGACTCACATACGTCTTCTTCTTTTGTCCAGAAAATCCCCAGCAAAACTGGTACTGAAGGTTTTGGGACTCATGTCAGCTTCTCTTATTGCAATACCCTTGGGAAGACTGCACATGAGAGTCCTACAATGGCTACTGTTTGCACAATGGTCGTTCCAACAACTACCTCTGACACATGAGATTCTTATAACGAACACATGCAAATCACATCTAAACTGGTGGCTTCAGACTTGCAACCTTTCCAAGGGGAGACCATTTGTGCTACCCACGCCGACAGCTACGGTGACCACGGACGCTTCCCTGATAGGGTGGGGGGGCATCTTTCAGGGACAGACAGTGCAAGGCGAATGGACCAATTTAGAGTACAATCTGCACATCAATGTTCTAGAGTTGAGGGCAGTGTTTCTAGCGTTGCAACACTTTGCTCCCCTTCTTCCTCTGGGAACTATTGCAGTTCAGACGGACAACATGTCTGTAGTCTGGTACATAAACAAGCAGGGAACCAAGTCCTATCAGCTATGCAGCGGCCATGAGAATCTGGCAATGGGCGGAGTCCACGGGTCGCTTTCTGATAGCAACGCACATCCCGGGGTCATCCAACGTCATAGCCGACAGGCTGAGCAGAGCAATACTGTTACCGCACGAGTGGTCCCTAAAACAGTCAGTTGCGAAAAAGATTTTTCGCACGTGGGGCCAGCCTTCCTGCGATCTGTTTGCATCTCCAATGAACGCCAAATGCAGGAGCTACTTTGCCCTATTACCCCCTCCAGGGGAAGTCCCCAGGGACGCACTGATTCACGATTGGCCCCCGGGTCTCCTGTACGCATTTCCTCCCTTCCCCCTGATCACAAAGTTTCTCCAGAAAGCCAACAACCTACACAGGACAATAATCCTCATTGCCCCATTCTGGTCTCGTCAAATTTGGTTCCCCTTCCTCATGACACACTGCATTCGGGGACCCTGGATTCTGGACCCAGAGCCAGATCTATTGACTCACTCGTCAGGGGCTCCCCACCCCTCGCTCTTGTCCCTCCATCTAGCAGCTTGGCTGCTCCAATTCCCAACTTAGCCAGGTCTGATCTTCTTTCACCTGCAGTTCAGAATATTTTAGTGGCTTCTCATAAAGCTTCCACTACTAAAATATATACTAGTAAATGGAAGCGCTTTGTATTCTGGGCAGATACACATCAAGTGGACCCTGTTATAGCTCCTTTGAATAAAATATTAGAGTTTTTAACAGAATTGTTCCATCAGGGTGCTTCTCCTGCCACATTAAGAGTTCAATTGGCTGCCATTTCTAATTTCCATGTGGAAGAATGTGGGGCTCCTGTTATGGCCCACAGACTTTGTAAAGCCTTTTTAAAAGGGTCTTTTCATATTAGACCACCAATCAGATCTCCTACGTCACCTTGAAGTCTAAACTTATTATTATCTAAGTTGATGCTGCCCCCCTTTGAACCAGCCTCCTCTTGCCCATTGAAATTTTTGTCATGGAAGACTCTCTTTTTGGTAGCCATTACATCCGCTAGGCGAGTATCTGAACTTCAAGCTGTCTCCATTAAACACCCTTATTTGATATTTCACTCTGACAGAGTTTCTCTTCGCACTAATTCATCCTTCCTTCCTAAAGTTTGTTCTATTAACAATATTAATCAGTCCATTGAATTACCCACTTTCTTCAAGAATCACTCCAATAAAATGGAGTATATGTTACACAAATTAGATGTCCACAGACAACTAAGGTTTTACTTGGATAGAACAAAAGATCACAGGAAATCTGATCAACTTTTTGTAGCCTTTGCTGATAACAGAAAAGGAGTAGCGGTTACTAAAAGAACTCTTTCTAAGTGGTTAACTGATTGTATCATCTATGTCTATGATTCTTCAGATCAAACTCTTTTACACAAACCCAAAGGACATTCCACAAGGTCAGTGTCTACATCCCTGGCTCATGCAGCTCGCCTACCACTAGACGCTATTTGTGCGGCTGCTACTTGGTCTAAACCACATACATTCATTTCTCATTATAAGGTAGACAAGGTTTCTAGGGACAGGGCAACCTTTGGTTCCACTGTGCTCAAGAACGTCCTTCCGTGAGTTCCTCAGGAACAAGGAGCTAGGGACGCTACCCATGTGTAAGAACAAACGGCGAGATTGAACACTATCACATATAGAAGTTATGTCCTTACCATAACGTTCCATGTGGAGTGTTCATCTCGCCTTTGTTCTTACATTCCCACCCTCCCACCCTTAGGAAGAACGCTCAGTTTGGTGCCTGGTCTGGGGCATTCTGCTTCTGCATTGCAGTTGTTGTATATATGGTTGACATGTATATATATATATATATATATATATATATATATATAGAGAGAGAGAGAGACTCTTAGTTTCTGTGCATATGTGATATTGGCATGAGTGTTTCTCTCTCTGACTGCTGGTTTGCTTGCAAACTAGATCTGAGGTAAAGGCAGAGGGGGATTGTGGGTATTAGGTTGTCTCGAGCTTCTTCTCGATGCAGAGCTTGCAAGCGGCCGACACGGAGCCGAGGATCGGCTCCGAACCCATGTGTAAGAACAAAGGCGAGATGAACACTCCACATGGAACGTTATGGTAAGGACATAACTTCTATTTATGCCCTTTACAGAGTCCATTAACAATTAACAATCTGTTCCAGCTAGCTTTTCTTTATGATATCTAAGAACCTTTGGGTGCATCCTGTATCTAAGGTGTAGGTGTTCAAATTATTAATTGTTAGTTGATGTCCAAAATAATGGCATTTTTGTTTATAGGAAATTTATAGAATTACATCTAGGAGCTTTACATGACTGTTATGGAGCACAAAGGGTGCCCTGTAATGGATTATAAACTGATGGTTGGTTTTGTTTAGTGTAATTTTGCACAAAGTAAGCTCTCTGTGGGTGTATGGGAATCTGTGTAGAAGTGATATAGTTCATAACAAATATGGAGATGCCACTTTTGTTGCCATCAGATCTGAAAGTATGGTAGGACAAATGGAGGGAGTGTTTTCTGAAAATATAGACCAAGTTTCAGTAATTACACAGAACGTGGATACTCTCCAAATACAGGAGAGCCTGACGTTAGGGCATTTTGTTACAAATCCTGGCACTGAGCAAAGCTGCCTTAATGTAATCTTTATTTTGGATGTCGTATGCTAGTTATGTCGGGATGTCCATCAGCTGGACTTTACCTAAAAAAAGGCACTATGAGGGCAGCAAATGCTTTAGCCAGTTTGGAGAATCCTTGGAATGGGAAGTACAGACCATCACTAACAAAGAAAGTAGGACTATTGAGCATCCTGCCCACACTGGCACATACTAGATCCTCCTTGGAATAACACCAACTATTTAGCCAGTTGTTGAAACCAATTGTCTTTTCTTTGCAGCATGAAACATTAGGGATCCTGGCATCTTTGTAAGAGGAGAATGTGTGTTTGACTGCAACGTCATCAGTCACTAAAATGTATTTATTTGTAGACATGTCTATTGTATTGGATCTGAGGGGATTCAGATTATGGTGACCCTTTTGTTGGAAGTGTGCCACTAGGTGATGTGGAGGTAGATTTTCCCTCAGACCTTGTCTTTGTGCAGCTAGAAGGCTTTGGCAAGGACTTTTTATTGCCTCAGCATTAAACATTTTAGTGTTTGTTGGTATAGAATGTTGTGAAAGAGTGTAGTGCTCATAGTCTGTGTCTTTTTGTGAGACTGAAACCTCTCTGTTTGTGAGGGATGCAAGTATTTAACTAACAAAGTATTATGCTAAGTAAAAGTTCATTATCTGGGAGCATCAGGCAGCAGCTATTCTGACAAAAGATTCAAAGTGCTAAGCAGATGTTATTATGCAAAACTGTTGGGCACAATGAATCTTGTGGCAAAACTGTTGGCAGCTGTCCATGTTACAAGTATTGCTGAACACACAGAGCAGCAGTACTTGAACAGCTTAGGTACTATAGACAAAAATATGGCTAAAGATACCTATGTCTATACAGGGTACTGTTAACCAGGCTACAATATTATGATGCCCTTTAAAATGTGAGCAATATAACAACATAGAAAATCTGAAAATATTCAAATGAGCACACTAATCCATAGCAAATGACACTGTTAGGTTCAAAGGTTCAAAAGGTAGGCTACTTTCCCTTATGGGTCATTTCTAGACCTCCTAATTTCTCTCAAAGTTAGGAATCAAACTCTATACATTGTGTCTGTAAGGCAAACACCTTGACCATTATGCTAACCCCCCCCCAATTCCACACCAATCAGAGGCCTAGAAAAAGCTAAGTTCTCAAGCAATTCTTACCTAGAGTACTAGACAAATTCTCAAAAAATGTCCCTCCACATCTATTAGAGGAAATATCAGCAAGAACACAAAAGTACTCATCCCAAGTCTTGTAGGGCTGGTATTTTATTCAAATGCAACAGGAAAATTGGCAGTATCAGTAGCTTTGCAGCTCACATATGAGCTCTCACATATAGCAGCTCATAGCAAATGAATTGTTTAACAGTGTCTGTGAGCTGTGTTTGATGAGAATGAAAATCTGAATGAGGAGGTCAAAACTAACATATGTGCTGGTGCCAACTGGTTCAAAGTGTCAGGAGTAGTGTATGGTGTCAGGAGTAGTGTATGGCATAAGAATTCCAAAGAAGCTGAAAAGCAAGGTGTACAAGCCTGTGGTGAGTTTAGACTTGAAACTACTGATGCTAATAACTGTAGAAAACTAAGAAAAAGTGATACTTACTGTCAAAAAGATTTTAATATGCTTTTGTCAGAAAGACTTCTTCAGAAAACAATACACTCAGAAAAATCACAATTTAAAAAAGCAAAACCAGCCAGTTGTGTTCGAGTTCCAATTAAACTTCTCAATTAACCATAATCAAAATGTTTAACAGTTCTTACAAAAGGCAGAGCAGTAAAGAATTGATACGTTTAATTGGAACTCAGTATTGGCTGGTTTTGCCTTTTTAAATTGTGTGTGATTTTAAAAGTCTTTCTGCCAAAAGCATATTGAAAACTTTTTCATGCTAAACATCACTGTTTCTTAGTTCGCTACCTTTATTAGAATCAGCGGTTTGTAGTTTAAACCTGTGGTGAGACAAGTGCTTCTGTATGTCAACAAAACCTGAACAATTAAGGGAGAGCAGCTGAGGAAGGTAGAGGTGCTGGAGGAGTGCCTGTGATGGGTGGTAGGATTAAACATTCAAGCAAATAAGACCAGCACTAAGGTAAACCGACTTTGGAGAACCAACAGTAAACAACTAAAAACAAAAAACTCCAAAGAAATGCAGACACACTGAGTGATAAAAGGGTTATTAAGTCACAATTACAGAGCTTTCGGGTAACAAAACCCTTCTTCAGTGTGTCACAACATGCTGTATATGTAAATGCAACCTGTTTATTATTGTACAACAAAACAACAGGCAACCTGTAAATGGTTCATTTCCCAGGCCCCTGCATGTAAATGATTCATCTCCCAAACCCCTGCTTACACTCATCAAGGGTATCAGAACTTGTCAAGAGATTTGGGATGCATGGCGTTGCTAGGCTTAAAAAGGTCCTTGTGGTCATTAGCCTAGTAAACTCCTATGAACCTATGGACACTCCTACAGAAATCAGATTGTATTAATCTGTGTCTTGATTGTATTATCCTTCAGTTTATTCAAAAACTACTTCTAAAAAACCCATTTATAATGTTAAGAAACTGATTCTTTTTTCCTCTGTACATTTTTTGTAACTTTGTGTAATTTTTTTGTAAGTCTAACAGAGCTTTTTCCCCTAGGGCCTCTGCTGAAAATGGGCCTGAGTACCCAGTCAGTCCATCTCAGTAAACAAAAGGCAATAAATAAGAGGTGAACAGTAACATTTAATCACTGCTAGTTCATAGGATTTCCCCAAAGTAATCAGCCATCAGGTTGGGAACATACCTTAAAAATCATGTAGGTAACTTTACAGAAGGACTTCTAAGACAGTCTGCTTTCCTTTGTTTTCCCTTGTATCAGGCATCAAACTTCAGCCTCAAAACTTCTCTTTCTCCAAACATCATGTGAAAACATCCCTGTACACTAGAGCACCTCCCAAGACCTTCCATGTCCTAAATCTGCCCTCCTGTTGAGCTCCTTTCCATAGATACTACTTAGAACATATTTATTGCACTATATCACCTGCATTAACTTACCCTCTGGGAAATTTAGTATATTTTCTTCTATGCTGCTGCTTCTATGAGCTTTTCTCATCCCAGCTCAGAAAGGAGGTTGAAAACTGTCATCTCCTGGTACTGACTGCAATTTTTTTTCTATAGTTTTACATGTTGTTTTCTCTTTTTGTATTACTTATACTTATTTTTTGAGTACCAGGTTTCTCATTGAAGGTTTTGCTTAACACAGCAAGTGTGTTCCAGAAATACAGCCTCCCACAGAACTGGATCAGATTTTGTCAAGCAGAGGTCACCTCTATGCAATGTGTAAGAGACAGAATATTATATTTTCTAGTGGTATGTTTTCCTAATAAACATTATTGTACTGTTTTAAGTTATTTGCTTATTTGAAGGCTGGGAATGTGTATTATGCTATGTAAGCAGTCAGATGGTTGAGGTATAAACTAGCAGAATGAACTCATTGGATTGATTACCCTTGTCCTGTATTTTTGATGCAATGCAAATACGCTTTCCTAAGTTTGGTAGATACACACTGATCAGAGTTTAAATTATTGCTCCTCTCACTAGATCTTTAAAGAAGGTGTCGTTTTTTTATGATTTGTCCATTGATTTTGTAATCACAATGTATCACCTTTACACCAAGTGAAATAATGTGGCATTTATTGATATTAAAGATAAAGTCATTTCCACTTCATCAAATGTTTTATAAATAATCTTGCAGTCAGTATAATGAATAACCCAGACCTCATTTCCTACAGTTATGCCTGATTTAGCAGCATAACCATTACAGGGGCTTGGATTCAGTACTTGTAATCCCTGTTGAAATAAACTGCCACCTTCTATCTTTACCTGTTGCTTAAGCACTATGTTAGTCTAACATTGTTAAATTGTCAGTTATTCCCTTATGTGGGATAGTGTCAAATGCCTTCATATGGGCTAGCTGACCGGTACACATTTTTCAGCCTTTTATCAAATACTGCCATTATCTTTTCAAAGAATTTCAAACTATTAAAACGACAAGATTTACCCTTAAGAGAACCATAATGTTCCATATCTAAAGGAAGTACATTTTCTGTGTCATTTTAGATGAGTTTCATTATGACTGTCTCTGTGATTTTACATATAATACTGCTCAGGCTGATTGGTCAAAAAGTGTTTAGGTGTGATGTCATCCCCCTTGTGCACTGGTACCACAGAATGTCACCATAGGTCAGGGACGTGTCCACATGGCAGCATTTTATTTAACGTGATCAGCAGGGGTTTAGACAGGTGTTCTTTAATTCTCTGTAGGAAGGTCTCAGGTATACTACCTAGTCCCATGAAATTAGACTGTCTTATCTTATTATGGCAGCAATTATCACACCTGTTGTTAAATGTGAGATGTTGTGCTTCTCTCTAAACAATTTGATATACTTCTTCGCTTATTTCGAACTTAGCACAACTTTTTTTGCAAGGACATTTACTGTGTCCTGCATCTGGATGATCATGTGATTGCTTATCGATAACATGTTATATTCGTAACTTTACTTTTCGGTTTTCTGATATAATTAAATAATACAATATTACCGCTTTCAGTTGTCGAGATCAAGTTGAATTTAAAAATCAATCTAGAAGATTTGACGAGAAAAGTTAAGTAGCTTTTGTATTTTAATTTAGACTTGCTTTTTATTGTAAGAGGAGTTTTTGAAAGCCAGATAGTACCTCTTGTCTGGTGTGTACCTTCCTAATTTTGTGATTCTATAATAGGGAATTTTGTTGATTTAAAAAGTGTTTGTGACTTACTGTTATTAGTTAGTTTATGGAATATATGTAGTGCATGGAGTGCGATGTTATCCAGAAAAAGATAAATCAGTTAAGCGCTACTATAATGCAAGAAAAAATCTTAATAAATGATGTTAAGTTGTCAATCTCGCCTTCATTCTTGCTTGATGGGTTCGGAGCCGATCCTCGGCTCCGACTCGGCACTTGCTAAGCTCGAGAGTCACTTTTACCAGCTCGAGGCAGCCCCATATCCCATGATGCAAGGCGGTAAGTACCCAGATCTCGTTTGCCGCTTCGCTGATGAGGTCCTCCTTTTACCAGCTCCTGGTAAGTGATTTGCTACTTTGCTATTTTAGCCCCCTTTAACAAAAAAACCCTTTATTATTAGTTTTAATTTAGTTTTAAACATTTTCTGACAGAAAATTCCCTGTCTCTTCTTATTTTTTTAGTCAAACTTTACCCATCCCATCCCCCCCCTGTTAGGGTGTGTGTGTGTGTTTCTAGTTATACCTTTTTGGTATATTTAATTTAATTTCTTTGACTGGTGTGTGTGTGTGCTTGTGTTACACCATGTCAAAAGAAAGGGTCTCAGGCTTTAAGAAGTGTGACTCGTGCTGTCAGAAGATGTCTCTGACAGACGGTCACACTTCTTGCCTGTATTGCCTGGGGCCTCTTCACCTGCAGGACTCCTGTGCTATATGTCATTCTTTCAGCCAGAGAGTCCTGCAGGAAAGAAATAAATTAATACTCAGGGGCCTTCTTAAGCCGGAGGGCTCTCCGCTAAGTCGGCCCCATCCAAGACTGCCAAGTCTTCCAAGGCCCAGGCTTCTGTGTCAAAGCCTGCGGCCTCGGCTCCGACTCGTTCTGAGTCGAGATCGGCTCGGCTGGAGCCGATTCTGGCTTAACTAAGCCTTCGGCACCGATGGCTATCGGTGCCGATTCTGCATCGACCACTTCGTGTCGGCTCCGATCGGTTCCGACCACCATGTGGCTCAGGCATCGGTGTCGGCCCGATTGGCTCCGACACCGTTACTTTGTGGCTGTATCGGCTCCAGCTGGAGCCGATGCATCGAGGCTACCTGTCGGCTCCGATAAGTTGTCGGCTCCGACAGGTTCAATAGTTTCATCGGTTCCGATGGCTCCTTCGAGGAAGAGGTCGAGGTCTCCTTCCTTGGAGCCGATACTTTCGGCTCCGGCTTCACCTCTCCTCTCGGAACGGAGCCATCAAAGCCGATCTTCAAGGTCATCCAGGCTTTCTGACCATGATTTAGAGAGAGTGGTCAGTAGATTACTTAAGTCACAGGCACTGGCCCAAATGTTACATAGTCCGTCTCAACAGATGACTATTGGTCCACACCCCGTTGCAGTTCCTCCTTCAACTCTACCCCAGAGCTTGGAGTTGGAGTCTTCGGGAATGGTTACTGCTAAGGCTGCAGGACAGATACCCCCTTCTGTTCCTTCAGCCTCTACTCTTATCTCCTCTTCGAGACCTTCCTTAGAGGGATTCGGTGGCCGGGCTTCCATGGTCTCCTCCGAGGGGGTGAGTGGCATCGACCCTTGTCCGAGCCCGCTCTTCCCTTGGAGCCTCGGCCTTGGTGAGCTCGGCTCCGACATCTGCCTCGGAGACTTCCCTTTCGGTGGTCCCTGGAGTTCCTAGCTCTTGAACGGGTTCTCTCGGACCTGCCTGGGAGGGGAGCATTCGAGGTGATGAAGAGTGTGCTGGCCACTGGTATCAGTCAGCAGTCTGTTCCCTTAGCTCCTCCCTCTATAGTGCCTGTTGACATCTCTGCCACTTCTCTTGCTACAGGACCCAGAGATCCTCCGCCTCAGGTTTCCCCATTGGGAATTTCCCCCTCTTCCGAGGATTCTCCTGATGTTTCGGGAGATCCTCCTAGGAAGAGGACTTGTAAGAGGAAACATGTAGACTCCCCGAGTCTATCACTTCAGATACTGACTTTGATGAGTCAGAGGGATCCCCAAGATCCCCCTCTGAGGATGTCTCCTTCTCAGACATCCTAGAACTCCTTAGACAGAGGGGAAACTGGCCCACCAACAATCCCTCTGAGGATGAGTCAGTATACCTAGAGGCGTTTGGATCTCGGCCCTCCACCTCCTGGGTGTCTCCGCCTTCGACCCCCTTATGCAGGTTATTGCCCGAAAGGCGTGGGTAGCTCCTGACTCTGTAGAGCCAGTCCCTAGGAGGCCTTCAAAATTTATCACTGCCCCGTGTGATAAGCAATTCCTCACTAAGGGTGTCCCCGCTGATGCCATGGTGGTGGCTGCTGCCACCAAAAAGGAACTTGCAGATCCTTCCGTACCCGTCCATCCTCCTAATAAGGACTCTAGGACCATGGATAGGTACGGTAAGTGGATGTTTTCCTCAGCGACCTTTGCTATGCGTTTGCTGAATTACCTATGTCACTTCACCAGACTCCAAAGGGATATCCTTAAGGAGCTAGGTGATGTTGTTCAGGATCCTACAGCTGCAGGAGCTCAGGAAAAAATTGCTTCGCAGCTAGGAACCCTTAATTCCATTGCAAACTCCTCCATGCGGCTAATATCATATGCTGCTGATGGAGCGAGTAGGGCCGCAGGTACAGGTGTGGCTCTTAGACGCCAAGCCTGGATGCGGCTATGTGACTTTGCAGATCCCTTTAAGGCGTCCTTCACAAATTCTCCCTTTGATGGGTCAGCCTTGTTTGGCCCTCAAGTGAAGGAAACTTTGACCAGGTGTGAGCAGGACGGCAAGACTCTTTCTGCTGTAGGAGTCAGTTTTTCCACCCCTTCTAGACCTTACCCCAAAGGACAGAAAGGTGGCAAAATGTGGTTCCGCAAATCCCAAGGAGTCACGCCGGATTTACGTGGTCAGTTTACCCCTAGAGGCAGAGGGGTAACAACAACAGACGCCGCTCTAGAGGCAGAGGGGTCCAAAACCAGGAAACAGAGAGCCTCTCTGACAAGCCCTTTCAGCATCCCTGAGATGTTGCCCGGCTGTCCCTCCTTGGAGGCAGTCGGGAAGATTATCACTGTACCCAGAAGCCTGGCATTCCCTCACTCAAGACAGATGGGTACAGTCGATCATATCCAAGGGTTACATAATTCCTTTCGAGGAAAGTCCTTTCCCTCAAATTCCCTTCCAGATGTACCACCCGGTCTAAGGGAAATTGCAGAGTTAGAAGTCTCAAAACTACTGCAAAAGAGCCATTCAGCCAGTTACAACAGACCATTCAGAGCCGGAATCTACTCAAGGTTCTTTTGGTCCCCAAAAACGGGAGACTGGAGACCAATATTGGATCTCAGCAGACTCAACAAGTCTGTGAGGAAGACAAGATTCCGAATGGTCACTCTTCAGTCAATTCTGCCCTTCTTACAGAAGGACAACTGGATGTGCTCAATAGATCTTCAGGATGCGTACTATCACATCAAAATTCACAGACGCTCCAGGAGATTTCTCCGCTTCGGCTGGGGTCCAGTCATTTCCAGTTCAGAGCCCTGCCCTTTGGTCTCACTACAGCCCCCAGAGTGTTCACCAAATGCATGGCAGTGGTCACGGCTCACCTGAGACGTCAAGGATTCCAGGTGTTTCCGTATCTCGACGACTGGCTCCTGTCAGCCACCACCAGGCATCAGCTTATTCAAGCCAGGGATTACACAATAAATCTTTGTTCTCATTTGGGCATCTCGATCAACTTGAAAAGTCATCCTTATCGCCCTGCCAGTCTATTACTTTCATAGGCGCAAACTTAAACACTGTTCGGATGTCAGCTACCCTTACAGATCAAAGAGTTTCAGACATTCAGACTCATGTCAGGATCATTCTAGCCAACAAGAAAGTACAGGCCAGAATGGTTCTAAAGGTATTAGGCCTCATGGCTGCGGCCATTACTCTTCTTCCCTGGCTCGCTTCTACATGCGCCTTCTTCAGTGGATGCTGTTCACACAGTGGTCGTACCAACAACTTCCAATGCGTCACCAGATTCTGGTGACACAGACTTGAAAAGATCATCTTGCTTGGTGGATCACATCTCCTCAGCTTCACCAAGGCAGACACTTTGTACCCCCATCCCCGATAGCCACTGTCACCACGGATGCCTCCCTGATCGGGTGGGGGGGGCATTATCAGGGCAGGATGGTTCATGGGACGTGGCAGCCGTTCGAGTACCACCTGCACATAAATGTCCTGGAGATGAGAGCAGTGCTTTTAACGTTGCAAGCCCTCAACGACTTTCTTCCCGAAGGGACAATTGCAGTCCACACAGACAACATGTCTGTAGTTTGGTATATCAACAAACAGGGCGGAACCAAGTCCTACCCCTTGTGTCGAGAAGCGCTCAGACTATGGCAATGGGCAATCTCCTCTCATCGGTTTCTGGTAGCAACGCATATCCCTGGGAAAACCAACATTGTAGCAGACAGATTGAGCAGAGCTATTCTCATGCCTCACGAGTGGTCTCTCAAGCAATCTATAGCGGAAGAGATTTTTCTGGAGTGGGGTCGCCCATGTTGCGATCTTTTTGCTACTCCCCAAAACAGCAAATGCCCAGACTTCTTCTCTCTCTTCCCTCTTCCAGGCCATCCCCCCAGAGACGCTCTGACCCAGGATTGGCCCCAGGGACTTCTTTATGCCTTCCCTCCATTTCCTCTGATCCCTCAAGTTATCCAGAAGGCAACCGTTTTGAGAGCCAAATTGATTCTCATTGCCCCTTACTGGCCTCGACAAGTTTGGTTCCCGTTCCTCCATCATCACCTTTTGGTGCAGCCGTTGCATCTGGACCCAGTGCCAGATCTTCTGATTCACCAATCCGGTCAGCTGCACCGGTCTATCCCTTCTCTCAACCTCACAGCATGGTTGCTCCACTTCCTTCCTTAGCCAGGCTTCCTTTGATCTCTAACCCAGTTAGAGACATCATAGTAGCTTCTTTAAAATCCTCTACCAGGAGGATTTATGCAAGCAAATGGAAACGTTTCTCTTATTGGGCTAAGGCCAAGAGTATTGATCCTTTCACTGCCCCTATTCAGGCAGTCCTGGACTTCTTAGCAGAGATATTTCATGCAGGCTCCTCTTCTTCCACAGTCAGAGTTCAATTGGCTGCTATCTCGAACTTTCATGTCGGGATCGCAGATCACAATATTATGTCCCATAGGCTCTGCAGGGCCTTCTTGAAAGGAATTTTCCTGCTAAAGCCTCCGATCAGGAATCCTCCTCCTCAGTGGGATCTAAATTTAGTGCTGACATCCTTGATTCTTCCCCTTCGAGCCAGCTGTTTCTTGTTCCCTGAAATTTCTTTCTTGGAAAACTTTATTCCTAGTGGCTATTACATCGGCCAGGAGGGTGTCTGAACTTCAGGCTCTATCAGTTCGACCCCTATTTGATTTTTCACAAAGACAGAGTATCATTGAGAACTAATCCGACCTTTTGCCTAAGGTCGCTTCAAAGACCAATTTGAATCAATCCATTGATCTCCTGTATTTTTCCCAAACTATTCAGACAGAGCCGAACAAAACTACATTATCTTGATGTCCACCGTCAACTCAGATATTATTTGGACAGAACAAAAAAAATTAGGAAATCTGATCAACTTTTTGTTTCCTATGCAGATAATAAGAAAGGCCTTCCTGTTTCTAAAGTAACCTTGTCTAGATGGCTTTCTTCGGTCATCTCTGAAATTTATCTGCTCAGGGGAAAACAGCTGTGCTCAAAACCTAAAGCACATTCAACTAGGAGCTTAGCTACTTCTACAGCCTTTAGACACTATTTGTGCAGCGGCCACTTGGGCCACTCCTCATACTTTTGTTTCCCAATACAAATTGGACTTGGCCTCCAGGGACAGAGCCAGTTTTGGCTCTACAGTCCTCAAGAGTCTGTTCCATTGAGCCACCCAGGATAGAGGTGCTAGGGACGCGGTCCCATCAAGCAAGAATGAAGGCGAGATTGACAACTTAACATTAAGAAGTTATGTACCTACCATAACGTTCCATGTTAGTTGTCTTCTCTCGCCTTCTTTCTTGCGACCCTCCCTCCTTCCCCCAGGCCTGGACAGACCTTTCTGTAAGAAATAATTATGCTGAAGACCATTCAGACCTGGTCCTTCTTCCATCCTGTAAGTTTTCTTCTTCCTTTTGGAAGTGTTTTTATGCTTGGTGCTATTGCCCTTTGTCATCAAACGAGATCTGGGTACTTACCGCCTTGCATCATGGGATATGGGGCTGCCTCGAGCTGGTAAAAGTGACTCTCGAGCTTAGCAAGTGCCGAGTCGGAGCCGAGGATCGGCTCCGAACCCATCAAGCAAGAAAGAAGGCGAGAGAAGACAACTAACATGGAACGTTATGGTAGGTACATAACTTCTTATTAAGCACCCACTGCTTAACTTCTTAGGGCTGGGTCTTGTATTAGGTAGTTAAATCTGGCAGTACTATCCAGCAAACAACAGCAAGGGTTTCTTTCTGTTGTTTGTGCCAGTAACGGGTCCCTGACTATTTCTCATAACCTTAGAATGCTGCTAGAATAAAAGCTTTTATTTGCCTGCATTTTCCAAAGGATATAAAGTCTGAAATTCCGATGTATGCCATTATTTAGTTCCTTCAGCCATCAGTGGTTTGTCAGAAACTCATATATGAGACAAAAATCTAAACATTCTGCAAAAATCTGGAGAGTTGAGAGATATAGAAGGTGAGTGTAAATATAAGAGATGGAGTTGCACTGACTTTCTGACAGTGCCTGCTAAATGTTTTCATAGGTTCATAGGAGGTTATTGGCTAGCGTCCCTAGATCCTTTATAAGCCTAGCCATGTTAATCTCAACTGTCCTCATTTGGTCTATATGGGTAAGTTGCAGAATGAATTTATGAACAGTGCGGGTCTGTGATCAACACCGGCTACCGCTGTCCATGAGGGACATGGGTGTCATCACAGGGGCACATTTTTCAGTCTCCCATCCAGTTATCTAGTCTGCATTTAAATAGGGTCAGGGAACAGCTCTGTTTTAAGTGAATAGGAAGTCTGTTCCAGAGAAGCGGCAGTCTCTAGGAGACATGTGTGTCCCTCCAGCATGTTCTGTTAAAGTCATATGCTAGGTTGAGATCCCTGGAGTGAGTAACTCTTGTGCCATTTGACTTGTGGATGTTTAGAATTTCCATTATGGCAGGGTCAGAGATTGCCCTATAGGCCAGGCACAAGTTGCCTCTCAACAGCCTGTAAGATACAGAGTAAAGTAACAGGGCTTTCAGCCTGTCAGAGTAGATCATGGTTTGGAGTCCCTGTATTTTCTTAGTGAGAAACCTCTTGAGGTCTCTCCAGCTGCTCCAGGTATCTGGTGAGTACCTGCAAAAGGATGCATTATACTGTGTTAGTGGTCTGATCAGGGTTGAGTACGGTAGAGTTATAGCATCCTTTGACCAGGATGATACTCCCTTGCTTATGAGGTGTGCTACATAGAAGGCTATCCTTACCACTGTGGAAACTTGGTGGTCAAAGTTCAGATTGCTATCAACCTGTGTTGCCAAGTCTCGCACCACTGGGTTGGAACTCAGGGGATACTGTCAGTATTGTAATTTGTAGGGAATCCTGTTTTGCCAAAGGGAATAATAATCCATTTTTTGCATTTAGTTTTAGACCATGTCTTTGGCACCAGTCACACATTGTGTTAGTCTTCTTGTAATATGTCGACATCATTGGGGGAACTCATCGATTGGTCCCAGTTTGCAATCATCAGTGAACTTGAGGAGCCAGAGGCCACCTACTACTGGGCTTCTGAGAAATAGATGTCAAACAGTAAGGGGCACAGCAAAGACCCCTGTGGTACTCCACTGGTGATGGGTCTACTAGTGGAGGTGGAGTCAGCAATTTTTCACAGTGTGTGTTCTGTTGGTGAGCCAATCGGCTACTTATCTAGTAACATAAGGGTTAATCCCCAGCTGAGTTTCTCAATGATGCCAGACTGAGGGATTGTTTCAAAAGCCTTGTCAAGGTCAAGATAGGCTTTCTGCACCACCTTACCTTCATCCATGGTTTTTGTGACATTCTCAAAGAAGTCTACCATGTTTAAGAAGCTTATTGCTTTGAAAGCAGGCAATACGGTTAGCATTTTCTTTTTTAACCAGCACTACATGGAGCAAATAAAGCTCTGTGCACTGCAAATAATTATTATTGGGTCTCAAATCATAAGTCTTAATTATGTGTTCATGACCCAGATGACCAGATTCACCTCCCAATCATCGATTCTGCAGCAAATTTCTTGGCATCCATGTCTTGATCACATAATAAGATGGTTAGATTGGCGAACCGTTCATCATCCCCTAAGTTATTATTAAATGTTAAATTAGCAGTAACCTTAGCAGACTTCTTGGGTCATTAAATGTATACCTGTTTATTATTGTAATTTTCTGCATCATAGTTTTGGTTGACAGAGTCTATAAAGGATGGTTTACTTCCAAATGAGCTTCTCCACAAGACTGGAGAATGGGAGACAATTGGAAGTGTTCTAGCATGGGAAGGTAGAAGGTAGAAAATAGACATATGAAAACCAGTATTCAGGAATTAGTTGTAGAGAATGTACTGCAGCCCCTAGTAGAAATCAAGACAAATAAAACACATGGTGTACTCCAATCTTCACAAACTGATGAGAATGTTGGTAGCCTTCTGGAAGAGCTGTTTAATTCAGTTCTGGCTAGTGGTGAAACCTGTGCAGACTGGAATAATCCTACAACACTGGCACAGAATAAACAAGAAATTTGGAGTGGTAATATTGAGTTTAGTGAAGAAGCACCATAGAAGAGTTCTTTAAGCGAAGACCGATAAGCTTCCTGGAAGGCAACCTACATCTGGATCTAGCAAATAGGGACTTGTGGGTGGAAGGTCTTGCCACAGGCATCCGAGACATGTCATACAGCTAGATTTCATTAAAATGTTTAATTCCATTCTTATTATAAGGCTTGAAGACAAACTGATCTGCTCTGGATGATGAATGGTTGTGTTGAGAATGATTTTGGGCAGCAAGACACAGAGGTTGATGGTTATAATGGAAACTAGTGAAAGAAAGTGGGAGTAATTAGTGACTTTGCATCGGGTTCATCATAAGATGTTTTAACTTGAATGTGTGATTTGGAGACCACAAAGAAGATAAATTATAAACCATTCTGTGGATGATATAGAAGAGTGATGATAGGCAGTACAGAGGACAGCCTGGGCTCTGAAGAAGCCATTGGAGTGTACCGACAAAAGACACATGTCAGTGCAGAATTGTACAGGTGTGGTACCTAGGACAATAACATACTAATAAGGTGCCGCACTGTAAGAGAACAGCACATGCCATCTAGGCAGGAGAAAAACATTACAATAAGTGTAAAGACAGTAATTAAGTATTGACACTGGAGCGAGAAGGCAGAGAGGATGTTGGGTGTCATGCACATGGGTATAGATTCCACACCCAAGTTAGATATGCCCCCACTCAGCAGGTCAGTGCTCAGACTGCAGCTGGAACACTCTTTCAGAGACGAGTAAGGCTTCTACAAAGATGAAAGAGAGGCTACCAGGAATGTGCTTTTGGTATAAATAGCAAGTCCTGTAGTGGAAATCCTGGAAAAGCTGGGCTCATTCTTCACTGGCATCATGGGTTAATAAGTGTGCAATGTGAATCCCAAAATAACCAGAGAAAACAATGAAGGAATAGAGCTCAAATGAATGAATGAAAGTGGTAGCAGAGGTCATGATGCCCATGTCACAGGAATAATGTGCAATTTGGATTTGACACTGGGACACACATGAGGGCTGATGACTTTTAGAAGAGCTTGTGGTGTATTAATGGAATGTGCAGGAAAATGCTTCCTCTGGTAACCTCTCTTATGTCAGTACGAAAGCATATGACATAGATTGAACAAATCTGTGTGTTTGTTTGTTATACTGTCATTCATTGAGACTAGTCCTGCAAACTGCAAGCACTGCTGAATGAATATCCTTTCACTCAGAGCTACTTTAAGGCATGTGTGCAACTTTTTATTATTAGTAGAATGCATATCTGTGTGCCAGTCACTTTGAAACATTAAATACTGCTCTTAATGTACATTATTTTACAATTGTACAGTGCTTATGACCTAGCATAATGTCTGGTTAGAACAGTAAATATGAAAACTACCTACATTACTGCATGTGATGCTACCTAAGCATTATAAGAGGTCAATGATGTCCACATCACTACATGAGCATGTATACCTGGTCTTGTATAAGAACCAAACTAATTAATAAATGAAACATTTTTTTTTCCTTGATGAATTTGGAAAACACTTGAATGTAAGAAATCAGGTATTAGGACATGTAATCAGTGCACAGATGTCATTTTTAACATTTTTGAAATTACATAATGCTACATATAATCAGTAATGGCTAACAGGGTGGGAATTATAGGGAAATGGGGGACAATCCAGGAGTTTTGTGAGGCTTGTTTCTATAGGCTGAGATTCATGCTAAACTTGGAGGCTCATTACTTGCCTATAATACCTAACCTGATGTTTGTGTCACTGATAATTTGTTCGATCATCTTATTTAAGTGGCTTGGTTGATAAGGGAAGCTGCTTTAGCCAGGGCTGGAAGTTTCTGTATGTGTGAGGGTTTGAGCGGGGGGTTAGGAGTTTGTGTATGTGCGAGTGTGTGCAGGATAGGGTTAAAGTAAGGTTCAGGTAAGGAGATATCTTTCTTTATTTTATTGATTTTTTTCTTTATATTTAGTGGGGTATGAGAGTGTGTGTGTGTGTGAGTGTGAGTGTGAGTGTGTGTGTGTGTGTGTGTGTGTGTGTGTGTGTGTGTGTGTGTGTGTGTGTGTGTGTGTGTGTGTGTGTGTGAGAATGTGAGTGTGTGTGTGTGTGTGTGTGTGTGTGTGTGTGTGTATGTGAGAGTGTGTGTGTGAGAGTGTGTGTGTGTACGTGTGTGTGTGTGTGTGTGTGTGTGTGAGAGTGTGTGTGTGTGAGAGTGTGTGTGTGTACGTGTGTGTGTACGTGTATGTGTGTGTGTGGGAGAGAGAGAGTGTGGAACAGTTTTTTTTTTTAAGGTAAGGTACCAGTTATGGTTAGGACGAAGCCCCTGTGCCCACCTTAGTAATGTATGCTAATCCTATCTCTGTCCTGCCTTTACTGGAAACCTTACATTAAAAACTCTTTCCTTAACAGTACTACTATTCAGCCAAATTTGAGTTTAATTTCAATAGGTTTAGGTTTATGATTAGTACATAGAAATAGGATTTTTTTCCCTTTTTCAATGTACGGGGTTTTGATTATTTGTGATGTTGGTCTTATGAGTAACAGACATTTTGTTTAATGGTTTGTGTTTCAATCATCGTACATGAAATCTGTGTGTGTGTGTGTGTGTGTGTGTGTGTGTGTGTGTGTGTGTGTGTGTACATAAATATAGTCACACATATTTGTGATTTTCAGTTTTTAGCCTTTTTATGGCTTTATTACTTTAAAGGATGTTTTTGACAATTTCCTTTGTAGACTACTTCATTTCCTTTACCTGTCATTAAGAGATGGTCTGGATTAGTTCTAGCATGGGTACCTTCTGTGGGGTCTCTGCTTCTCCTCCTTGTGCTCTTGTTGATTTTCTCTGGGTTCTCTGCCTCATCCTGCATTCCAAACACATGCAGTAAGATGCATTGGGTTCTCTAAATAGCCTGCAGATGCGAGTGTGTGTGTGCGTGATAGAGAAGAATGACCTGGCAACCTGTTTCCTCCCCCAGTGCACCCTAAATAGTCCGTGAATAGTGTAAGCTATCTGTGGAGTTACTACAGAAGGTGGATGCAGCTCATAAGAGAGCAAATGAGTCTAGTTGTTGGTTATTTATGGTGGAACATTTCACATATTGCACTGTTATAAATGGCTAGAAAATGGTCATTGAATGTGTTTCTGAAAATCTACATAAATCTGTGCAAGTCTGTGTGCACTTGCATGCAGGTATTTAGAATTAAATCCAGAAAGTACAACTCTGATTATAGTACTACTATCAGTAGTAAAACATGGCAGTTAAGGTTGTTGCACACTTCTTTATTCACAATTCACAATCCACAGGTTAAGCGCTTTCATCCAATTGCTGTTGGACTTCCTCAGAACAATGAAAATTACTAACTCAACCTTTTTATACCCCTACCAGTAAATCATTGAAACAATTAAAACTAATTGGTAGGTTAAAATTCCCTTAAACATCAGTTAAAATTGCATAGTATTACACCAACCCCACCTATTTGTTAGACACATAAAATGCAGTTAAAATTCAGAATACTGTCTCATTCTGACAATAAAATACAAAACATTATCAAAAAGTTGTTGCCAACTTATTCAGGTAAATTAAATAAATGCTGCGTACACTAGTGTTGTATATGTTAACCTAAAATGTGTTTAATTTTTAGTATGGCAGCAATACTGACACTGTCGTTAATGCCAGGAAAAATGGTGGCATCCAATCTCAATTGCCACCTTAGTTCGCATACATCTAAATCCAGGTCAATCACCCTGCACATCCTTCACCAACTGTTGTAATACCAAAAATGTAAACTTGTGGCTTGGATTTTGCATTACATGTCTGTCTAGGGCATTTGTTGACTTCATATTTTTAATGGCAGCACTGTGCTCTCTAATTCTGTCCTTAAATTGCCTGCTGGTCTTGCCAACATAAAAGGCAGAACAATGCTGACACTTAGCCATATAAATTAAATTTCTGCTATTACAATTGAAATGACCATGGAAGTAGAACTTTCTTCCATTAATGAATACTTTGCCACCTGTCTCGCAAATATATGCACATGCATTGCATCTGCCACATTTAAAATTACCAGGCATTCTACTGCTTTGTTGTGAGTCGATATGAACCCCCATTTCCAAAAATTCTTTGAAACATCTGTCTCTTCTATATACTATTCTTGGGGATCCCCCTATCTTATCTACAAGGGAGCCATCAGCTACTAATATCCTCCATTTTTTTTAGGATGACACTTTTTGCAGTAAATTAACCACACAGTTGATTTCTTTAAATTCACCTATGCGTACAGTAGGGTCAATATTTCGTACCTTGATGTTAGCTTAACTATTGACAATAGGAGTAACATCTTGAAATCCAAAATCTTCAGGAAGCCCACATTTTCCAATTCTTATTTAAAATTTGGTAGTTGGCACCACTACTATCAGAAGAAATCCATTGTCAAAGGACAATATGTAAAGGCTGCCAGAATGACATTAGCTGACCAAGATTTTTTATCGGAACTTGAGTATATGACAAGCTTATTTATCAAAATAGGTTACCCCAAGGTTCTTTGTAAAATGTTCGCAGAGGAGGTCAGACACAAAAGAACTGAGGGTGTCTAAAGGGCCATTTTGAGTGGGAATGTGGACTATGATAATGGCAATGGTTTTAGCATGCCATGCAACAACCAGGTAGATATAAAAAGCAAAATGGGGAATGATTTGTTGTTTATCACCACGTATAATCAAGATGTTGAGTGGGTAGTTCGCATCATCCTGAAAAACTGGAGGATATTACTAGCTGATGGCTCCCTTGTAGATAAGATAGGGGGACCCCCCAGAATAGTATGTAGAAGAGACAGATGTTTCAAAGAATTTTTGGAAATGGGGGCTCATATCGACTCAAAACAACGCAGTAGAATGCCTGGTAATTTTAAATGTGGCAGATGCAAGCATGCGCATATATTTGTGAGACAGGTGGTACAGTATTCATTAACAGAAGAAAGTTTTACTTCCATGGTCATTTCAATTGTAACAGCAGAAATTTAATTTATATGGCTAAGTGTCAGCATTGTTCTGCCTTTTATGTTGGCAAGATCAGCAGGCAATTTAAGGACAGAATTAGAGACCACAGTGCTGACATTAAAAATATGAAGTCAACAAATGCCCTAGCCAGACATGTAATGCAAAATCCAAACCACGAGTTTAAATTTTTGGTGTTACAACAGTTGGTGAAGGACAGGCAGGGCAGGGTGATTGTCCTGGAGTTAGATGTATGTGAACTAAGGTGGCAATTGAGATTGGATGCCACCATTTTTCCTGGCATTAACGACAGTGTCAGTATTGCCGCCATACTAAAAATTAAACACATTTTAGGTTAACATACACAACACAAGTGTGCATAGCATTTATTTAATTTACTTGGATAAGTTGGCAACAATTTTCTGATACCGTTTACTATTTTGTCAGAATGAGACAGTATTCTGAATTTTAACATACATTTTATGTCTAACAAATAGGTGGGGTTGGTGCAATACTATGTAATTTTAACTGATGTGTAAAGGAATTTTAACCTACCAATTAGTTTTGATTGTTTAATTGATTTATAGGGAGGGGTATAAGAAGGTTGAGTTAGTAATGTTGATTGTTCTGAGGAAGTCTAACAGCAATTGGATGAAAGCACTTAACCTGTGAATTGTGAATTGTGAATAAAGAAGTGTGCGACAGTCTTGGTGTCCTGGGTGCCTTTATATTTGTGAGTGCACTTTTGTCTCTTTGGTTATTCAGATGGCAGATAATGTTCCAGGTTAGTTGTTAGGATGACAGTGCTGGTAAAAGGTGCTTGACAAAGAAAGACATGGTTTTACTTTGCAGTTCTTTGTTGCTTCATACATTATTATCTAGCTGACGTTTTCTGACCTTTAACCAGCCAGATTTAAGCATTTATGAAGACTGGTACGAGCACTAATGACGGAAGTGAATTTAACTCTCCACACTTATTTTAATAGTTGTATATGTAAAGCTAACTCATTTTGTAATAGAATTATTTTTTCATGAACTACGGCCTAAAATTTAGCACTGTAATACCTAATCTAGAACCTACTTTGTTTTTAGGAAACGTTTTCTAGATAATTACCAGAAATTGTTTAAAAGGAGACTATTAAGGAGCCTAACCAATAGACTAAAGTGACCCAGAGCTCTGTCTGTATAAATGACTTATTCAGACTCTCACATAAGGGAAATGGAGATTGAGCACCTCAAACTGTCATGTACAGAAAGCAGCAAATTTTCACACTTCATGGTCTTCATCCCTAGTGCTAACTTCCATAGTTCAAGAACATTATTTAATGAATGATCAGCCTTCATAAGAGTACAAGCTACACAAAGATTTTTTTTGAGCACTTTTTTTTCTCGCTTTCTTTTCTTTTATTTTATTGCTAGATGGCAAGAGGCCAGTAATTCTGTTTCTTGGTATTTCTGCTCGCAGGAATTGCTTTACAGTGGAAAAACAGATGCTGTCTCAGTAAGCAGAATGTACTCCGGACGTGACTGTGCTGCCATCACAAGTATATACTTTTTTCCAGTATTGTTCCCGGCATGACCAGGGACATGTCAATGCTATGTCCTTAACTGATAAATGATATCACTGTGGAAAGGCAGCAGATAAGTGAACCTTGTTAGTTCATGAATAATAAACCTAGCTATAAAACCTAAGTGCTTCAATATTCAGAAGCATCAGTCAGGATATAGTATTCTAACACTGGGGAGAGTGCATTTCAATGGCAATATTTCATGTTGTCATGCTGAATTGAATGATATGTCATTTATAAGAACATTCAACTTAGCATTTTGATTGGATCTGTTACATAAGCTGCATTTAAATGCGCCATATACTCAAGTTAAACTCATTTTTAACTGCCACATGTTTAAAGCATTACAAGATAAACTATAGCTTTCAGCTACCAACTGGATGAAAAAGGCTGAATTGGAAAATCCAACTTTTGTCATAGCTCTGTCCAATGAAGGCTAAAATGTTATTTCTATTTGTAATCACGATAATTGTTAGATTTCTATTCTACTTCAAATGGCTTTTAACAATTAAAGCTGTGCAGATACCATTTTTTCGGTTTTCAAACTGTTTAACATCACAATTTTGAGAAAATATATGTATACACTGTGACATGCATGCACTAACTATTTTCGTTTGGTAGCATGTATTTGTATACGTTTCTAAATTTAGACCAGTGCAATTTTAAACAAACAGTTCTGCTGTGTACATTTCAGTCCTCTCATATTCATATCTATTTATCTATCTAGCTCTATATATATATATATATATATATATATATATGTGTGTGTGTGTGTGTGTGTGTGTGTATATATATATATATATATATATATATATATATAGTTTCACTTCATATACTCGAAATACTGAAATCCCGAATTTCAGCATTTCAAGTGCATGAAGCCAAAACCATCACACCATCAAAACCCCACAAAGCCAAAATCACAAACCTGAACACACATACACTACACCACACACAGACCACAACATCTACACCACAAAAAAAACATAAACACAACAAAACACCACATATACACATACCTACACTAAAGGAATGCAAGGGGGCAAGTCCCCCTGCACCCCCACACCCCCTACTTATATATACTAACTCCGAGAATGCACAGAGAAAAAAAAAACCTCAAACACACACATTCTACAGTCCCTCACGTACACACACACACACACACACACACACACACACACGCACACATACACCACACACACATCACACACCACACATACACATAAGTTACAAAAACGCTCACATACACTCACTCACCTGAAAGCCCGAACACAAACATCCCAAACAAACACTTCCGTAACGTAGCATCACTGTATAATTGCGGATTCGGCATAGTCGCCTTTGCGCTTATGCACTTTCGCTATTCCAAAGTTTTGGCTTCATGCACTTGAAATGCTGAAATTCGAGATTTCAGCATTTCGAGTATATGAAGTGAAACTATGTGTATATGTATATGTATGTGTGTATGTATATATATATATATATATATATATATATATATATATATATATATATATATATATGTATGTATATAAATGTGCATGTGTGGACTGAACCATGGAGTCCATCTGATTTAGGTACAGGCAAGAAAACAGAATAAATCTTATACAAAATATAAAATGCGCAAAAATGTAATAATTACTAGCAGATCTATGTTTACTAAATAAGATTTAATTGTGTATCATGAAGTCACACAGTCTTAGCATGTCAGTTAATTTACAGGCAAGTCTACCTTGATGGGTTCTTGGTTAGGTATTTCTTCTCCACAAGTCAGAATTCATTACTTTCTTATTGCAAACTTCAGCGCTTAGTATTATCTCTATGCCAGTAACAATGCATGCCATGTTATAAGATCCCAGCAAGAAAGAGAGATGCATCCTCCTGAGTCTGCCAGTTTTCACCTTTTGTATTACTAGTAAGCTGTATCCATCAAAATTAGAAATAACAGCACAGGCTGACACTGAATTATTAAACAACTCTTCAGTGACAATATAAATCAGGCATGTATGTATTCTTACATCAGATGTGGCTAGTGGGAAAATACAAACATGCAGGGCATGGGGAGCGATTCCTCTAATAGATTAGCTGGTTTGTTAAGAATGCTTCTTTTAAAAGTTATACCAATGTTTCTTCCATACTGAGCCTTATTTATTTTGAATTCCATCCAGTAACCATCAGGAGAACAAAGATGAAGCAATGAAGCCCTGAAGTATGAATGGAAACCTTTTCTGATGTCTAAATGAGACACAGGCAGAGTGTCCCCACATATGACATCACAGTGGGTGCTGACATATCAACACCATTACAGCAAGGGTGACCAGCACTATAGTGCAGTAGCTCTAGAAGGACTATTTCAAATAAGCCAGGGGTTTGGAGGCTACTAGGTCATTAGGTTCATAGATGTGTACTAGGCTAATGACCACTAGGGCCTTTTTAAACCTAGTAATACATCCCAAATCTCTGACAAGTTCTGATACCCTTGATAAGCAGTGGCTTGGGAGATGAAACATTTACAAGCAGTGGCCTGGGAGATGAAACATTTACATGCCTGCATGTGTGTGTTAAAGACATAGATGCCAAACCAGGGATGGATCTCATGTTCTCACCATCAATTTGAACAAGTTGCACTTGAATTGGGTTAGGGAGGAGTTCTGCTTCATATGCATAGGGAGCGTTTTCCAGAGAAGGTGTAGTCTCTGGGATACATATCTGTCTGTCCTGCTGGTTCTTTTTATATCACAGGTAAGGTTTAAGTCTTTGGAATGGGTAATTCTGATGCTCTTTGTTTTGTAGATATGTAGGATGTGGTCTGACAATGCCCTGTATGCACTGAAGATGACAGAATACAAAGACAGTGCTTTGAAGTGGTCTGCATAAGCCATGTTACTTATGGCCTGTATTCTTTCAGTGAGGAACCCCTATTGACATTCCAGTTGTTTGATGCATCTCATTAGGTACATACCAAAGGGTGACATAGCACTCAACTGGATGTCTGATGAAGGCTGAATACAGTGGAACAATGACATCCTTGGATCTATGTGCTATACCTTTGTTTATAAGTTGCACAATATAGAATGATTTCCTCACTACTGTAGACATGTGATGGTCAACGGTTTGATTACTGTATGCCTGTCCTCAAGTCCCTGACTACTGGGTTGACTTTTACGGTTCATATTGTCAATATGAATGTTAGACGTGGTGGATGACTTCCCCATGGATACTACTATGCATTTCTTGGCAATTAGTTTTCATTCCATGACTCTGGTACAAGATATTTGTCTGTGCCAACTCTTCCTTGAGAGCATTAGTGTTGGCCAGGGATTCTATGACTGCTCCTAATTTGCAGTCATCTGCAAATTTGGTCAGCCAGAGAATCCTGACATTAGCCATGACCTCAAAGAAGTAAATGCCAAAAAACAGCCATCCCATGACCGTTCCCTGAGGGACTCTGTGACTGACGTCTTTGTAGAGGTAGCCTCCCCAATTTTAACTTCCTGGGTCCTATCTCTGAGCCAGCTGGCTATCCACTAGGTGACATAAGGGTTTATGCCTAACCTTTTAAGTTTATCAACAATGCCCAAGTGGGGTATTATGTCAAATGCCTTGTCCAGGTCAAGGTAGGTACTGTGAACTGTTTTGCCTTCAACCATTGCTTTGTTGACCTTCTCAAATCCATCAGGTTGAGTAGTTGACACACAAATGACAGAACCAAATTGGGTTGGGTCCAATGTTTGCAGGTTTCCTATGTCATTACTGATCATTTCCATGGCTTTGTATACAAGACTAGTGAGACTTTTGGGTCTGTAGTTGACCCACTTTTGAGCAGAGGGATGACTTTTGCTACTCGGCATTCGTGAGGCTTGAAGTCTGTTTAGAGGCTATGTTTAAATTGCAATTCTAGAAGACCTGATAGGTCATGATGTTATGTGATCCTATCTCGCCTACATTCTGAATGATGGGTTCGGAGCCGATCCCTCGGCTCCGACTCGGCACGCTTATGCCAAAGAGCGAAGTCTCTTATTGGCTGAGCTTACTATATCCCAGGATGCACCACTACCAGTCCCCCAGATCTCGTTTGCCGCTTCCCTGCGAAGACGTGGTCTCGAGCTGGCTGGGCTGAGTAGCTTTTATTAACTACTTTTCTGTCAGTTTTTTGCTGTTTTTTGGTCACAAAAGCTGTTTTAACGGCTATCGCTTCTTTGTGTATGTTTGGATTGTGAAGATTGTTGTGTGTGATTGGGTTGAGTTTGTTTTACCCATCCAAGGGCCTTCCCAGACGGTCAACCTTTGAAAACCTTTCAGGGTCTCTAGTCTTCAGTAGTTGAGAGTTCCCTGTCTTTTACAGCTAGTGTTTGTGTTAAACTTTAACTTTAAGCTTAGATTTACCACAAGCAAATCTATAGTTGTTTGAATTCCTGTCAAAGAATTGTTAACATCATGTCTCAAACCCCTAGGCCTTCGGGCTTTAAAAAATGTTCGAAATGTGGTTTTAAGATGTCTATTACTGACGATCATTTGCTCTGTGTATATTGTTTAGGGGCAAAGCACTTGCAGGAGTCATGTAGCGTATGTCACGCTTTTTCCTCAAGGGTCCTCCAGGAGAGGAAAAATAAATTGATTCTTAAGGGTTAATTAAACCCTCTTTTGAAGAAGCCTTGGCATCCTCTCCGGCTCCTGCCAAAAAGAAAGGGCTTCGACCAGTCCGTCGGATCCGACTGCCAAGAGACCTAGGCAGGCCTCTCCTTCGGCTCCAAAGACTTGAGCCGAGGTCGGGCGGTCTGCCTCGATGCCACCAGTATTGACTCCTCTGGCGGCTGGGGCATCGAGAGGCGGGTCCGGCTCCACTGCTCTCGGGCCGACACCTCGGCGCCAAGTCTACCTCGGCACCGATGGAATCTGGTGTGAGTATTCCCTCGGCGCCGATTCTCATCGAGTCGCCGAGCCGGTCCCCTAGTCCCTTGGGGCCGATGGAGAGGCCTTCGAACCCGTTCTGTTTCCTCTCGGTCTTGAGGATGTCGGATTCTGATATAGACAGGGTGCTCCAAAGACTGTTCCAGTCCCCAGTCTTCCAAAAATTTGTTTCGGTTCCGACCCAGTTGGCTTACCATGGCCCACCCCATTGCCATTCCTCCTCCGACTGCTTGGCTCCGGAGCAGGTGCTTGGAGATCTCAGGGTCGGCTCCGACCCTTACTCCAACCCGGCCTCGGGTCCGAGTTTGCGGACTTCTTCGGCTGGACCCGAGGGTGATGTTTGGGACCTATGCTTTGTTCCGAGCCTCCTCTCGGTGCTTGACTGCGGGACTTCCGTCGACTATCATGGCTCGAGACCGGACACTCCCAGGATTCTGGGGTCCGGCCAGGGCCATGAGGAGTGCCAGTCCTCTTGCCATCTCTTTACCAGCACCTTCCCTGGGCGTGGAGACTGGGTCTTTGGCAGTTCTGTCCGTAACCAGCGGAGCCCGAGGCCTGAGGTTACCCCAGTGGGGTTCCCCTCCTCCTGAGGGTTCTTCGAGTTGTCTTCAGAGGAACCCCAAGGAAGAGATCGTGCAAGAGGAAGCACGTGGACTCCCGAGTCTATTACATCGACACTGATATGGATGATGCGGAGGGTCCCCAAAGTCGTCCTCGGATGATGTCTCGTTGCAGACATCTTAGAGATCCTCAAACAACGAGGCGGCTGGATATCCAAACCCCCTCTGCGGACGAATCAGTGCTCCTCAAGGCCTTTGGGGCTCAGCCCTCCGCCTCCTGGGTGTCTCCGCCTTGACGAGCTTCTGGATTTAGTTTGTCGGGCGTGGGAACATCCAGATACCGTGGAACCAGTCCCTTCTCGTCCAAACAAATTTTATCTGCTCCCCGAGAAGGAGTTCCTTACTAAAGGCGTGGCTGTAGATGCCATGGTGGTGGCATCTGCTACACAACAGGACGTGGCAGAGGCTTCAACGTCTATCCATCCACCTAATAAGGAGTCTAGGAGTATGGATAGGTGGAAGCGCACCTTGACTTCAGCGGCCTTTACCTTAAGGTCTCTGAATTACTTGGCACATTTTACCAGACTTCAGAGGGATCTGGTCAAGGAGTTGTCAGATTCCTCTCGGGTAACCTACCTGAGCAGCTAGCCCAGTCGGTTAGCTCTCAGTTGGCTATCCTTACGTCAATTTCTAACTTCGTCCATGAGGCTCATTTCCTATGCGGCCGAAGTACAGGCTCAGGCGTGGCTCTCGTAGACAAGCCTGGCTCCGCTTGTGTCAATTCGGAGGCCTTCAAGTCTTCCTTCGACGCTCCCTTTGATGGGTCCTCATTGTTTGGACCCAAGGTGAAAGACACCCTTACCGCTGTGAGCAAGAGGGAAAACGTTATCTGCCGAGGGGCCCGTTACTCCACTCCCTTTCGGCCTTACCCAAGGCCAAAGGAGGGGAAAATGTGGTTCGAAAATCTGCAAGTTTTTCTCCCAACAGCAGGAAGATTCCCGTCCAGAGGCAGAGGCGGGAAATTTTTCAGGGAGGCGCCGTCCCAGAGGCGGCAGAGGGCCCCGCAATTCTGGAGACCGCGAGTCCTTTCGTGGCTCTTCAGCCTCCCACACATGAGGGATTGCCGGCTGTGCTGCTCGAGCCAGTCGGGTGTCGTTGCCAAGCACCTAAAAGCCTGGGAGTCAATCACTCAGGACAGATGGGTGCTTCGGATCATTGCCGGAGGTTACACCATCCCATTCAAAGACTCACCCCTCCGTCCAAGAGAATCCCGGACCCACCACCCAGTCAAAGGGAAATAGCAGCCGCAGAAGCTTTAAAGCTGCTAGAAAAGGAGTCTTCCAACCGGTCCCCACAGAGCAGATCGGATCAGGAAATTACTCCAGGTTCTTTTTAGTGCCAAAAAAGACAGGGGACCTGAGACCAATATTGGATCTCAGCAGACTGAACCAATCAATCCAGATACCGAATGGTCACGTTACAATCCATTCTCCCGTTGTTGGAGAAGGATGTTTGGATGTGCTCCATAGACCTCAAGGGCGCCTATTATCACATACCGATACATCAGGCGTCCAGAAGGTATCTGCGCTTCAGCCTGGGAGTCAGTCATTACCAATTTTGTGCTCTGCCCTTTGGTCTCACCACAGCCCCCAGGGTGTTCACCAAGTGTTTGGCAGTAGTGACGGCTCACCTGAGAAGTCTTGGATTCCAAGTGTTTCCCTATCTCGACGACTGGCTCCTGACTGCCACCACCAGGCATCTACTAATGGACAACCTCAAAGCCACCATCTCACTGGGAGTTTCCCTAGGGAGTACATTCATTTGGTCAAAGTCTGTCTTGCTGCCCTCTCAGCGTATAAAGTTTATAGGAGCAGAGATAGACTCAAGATTGATGTGCGTCTTTCTTCCTGCCGAAAGGATCCGAACTTTACAGGGCCAAGTTCAAGCTCTGATCTCGAGATCCAAAGCCCCAGCCAGGATGGTCCTACAGGTTTTAGGCTCAATGTCTGCCACGGTTCTTTTAGTTCCTCTAGCAAGATTACACATGAGGATTCTTCAGTGGCTCTTGTCAACTCAATGGTCCTTTCAGGATCTTCCCTCAATCATCACATCATGATTACGGATATATGCAAAGGGACCTTCGCTGGTGGCTTCAGACATCCAACTTGGATCAGGAAAACCCTTTGTTCTCCCCTCCGGTGGTTACCCTGACGACAGATGCCTCCCAGATAGGGTGGGGGCATTGTCTGGGCAGGCTAGTTCAGGGCTCTTGGCTTCCAGAAGCTCCTCTCCACATCAACGTGTTGGAGATGAGGGCTGTACTTCTATCCCTACAGGCCTTACACAAGTTTCTTCCTCAGGGCATCATCGCCATCCACACAGACAACATGTCGGTGGTTTGGTATCTGAACAAACAAGGAGGGACCAGATCGTATCCCCTTTGCAGAGAGGCCATGAGAGTGTGGGAATGGGCTGTAGCTACCAACCGCTTCTTGGTAGCGACCCACATCCCGGAAAGTCAAATGTATTGGCGGACAAATTAAGCAGGACAATTCTCTCTCCTCACGAATGGTCTCTAAACCACACAGTAGCAGCCCAGGTGTTCAAGAGATGGGGGACGCCGTGCTGCGATCTATTTGCAACTCCACAAAACACCAAGTGCCGAAGGTTCTTCTCCTTGATTCCACATCAGGAAGTACCAGCCATGGATGCTCTAGCACAACCTTGGCCAACAGGGCTACTTTATGCCTTTCCTCCAATTCCACTCCTTCCCAAAGTTATTCAAAAAGCTTCTCAACTAGGGTCTTCAATGATTCTGATTGCCCCATACTGGCCTCGTCAGATATGGTTTCCTTACCTGAAAAAGCATGCAGTGGGCGATCCCTGGACCTTAGACCTGATCCCGGATTTGTTAATCCATCAGTCGGGACATTGGCATCAGTCCCTTCAATCTCTGAAATTGACAGCTGGGCTCCTCCACTTCCAACCTTAGTTAGAAGTCACACACTAGACCCGGAAGTAGTTCACATTTTATCTTCGGCCCACAAACCCACCACTAACAAATTGTACCTCAGTAAGTGGAAGAGGTTTGCTATCTGGGCTCAACTCAAGGGCTTAGACCCTATCACTGCTCCTGTCCCAGAGGTTTTGAAATTCTTAACATCCCTGTTTAATCAGGGATCTTCTGTCTCAACTATTAAAGTTCAACTAGCTGCTATCTCTAAATTCCATGAATCCACGGATCCTCCTTTGATGAGCAACAGACTATGCAAAACGTTCATTAAAGGTGCGAGTCTGTTAAGACCACCAGTTTTCATCCTGCACCTCCGTGGGATCTTGATTTGGTACTTGGCATTAACATCTCCCCCTTTTGAACCGGCTGCTACATGAATTAAAATATCTGTCTTGGAAAACGGCATTCTTAGTGGCTATTACTTCTGCAAGAAGAGTCTCAGAGCTTCAAGCCCTGTCTATTAAACCACCGTACTTGATTTTCCACAAGGATAGAGTATCACTTAGGCCTAATCCATCCTTTGTCCCAAAGGTCTGCTCTAGTTTCTGTCTTCAACAATCTCTAGAACTACCAGTTTTCTTTCCAAAATTCTCTAATGAAGCAGAATACACTCTCCACAAATTGGATGTTCACAGGCAATTACGCTTCTATTTAGACAGGACTCAGCAACTTCGTAAGTCAGACCAGTTGTTTGTGTCCTTCTCAGATCATAAATTGGGCCAAACCATCACAAAAGCTACAATCTCAAAATGGATCAGAGATTGCATAACTCAGGCCTATTCTTCTTCGAATAAACATCTTACATCATCTATCAAAGCTCATTCTACCAGAGCTATGGCTACTTCTATAGCTTTTCACTCCAAACTCGCTATTTCGGAAATTTGTGCTGCGGCTACTTGGTCCAACCCGCACTTTCATTTCCCACTACAAATTGGATGTGGCATCTAAAGGACGAGCATCATTTGGTTCCACGGTACTCAGGAGTGTTTTCCAGTGAGCCACCCAGGATTCAGGTGCTAGGGACGCTGTCCCATCATTCAGAATGTAGGCGAGATAGGATCACATAACATCTTTTAGTTATGTACTCACCATAACTTCAGATGTTTGGGATCCATCTCGCACATTCCTACCCTCCTTCCCCCTGCCTTGCAGATCAGAAGAGATTGAGCGGTTTTGAGTTCAACTGTTTTTATCTTGTTTCATCTGACGATGTTATATAAGCAGGGTATGCGTGTGTGCATGTATGCGGACAAACTAGATCTGGGGGACTGGTAGTGGTGCATCCTGGGATATAGTAAGCTCAGCCAATAAGAGACTTCGCTCTTTGGCATAAGCGTGCAGTCGAGCCGAGGGATCGGCTCCGAACCCATCATTCAGAATGTAGGCGAGATGGATCCCAAACATCTGAAGTTATGGTGAGTACATAACTAAAAGTTTCATGCTATATTTAGAAAGCACCATGTCTGAGCCCATTGATACAGTGCCCTTGGCCTTAAAGACAACATTGATGACTTATTCCATAGTTGATAGTAGCAAGAGTTATATTTGATGGTATTTCCTGAGGGGAAGTTGAGGAGGAGACAGGGGTAAAGTTCAAACTGAATTTGTCTGCCAGTAAGTTTGCTTTATCTTCTGGCTTTTCACTGCTTTAGTTTCTCCATCTTTTGAGTTTCTACTGCCATGATGGGAATGGACCTCATTTCTAAGTCAGGGTATGATAAGTTCCTGAAATTAGTATTATTTCAGTCTTTGATGTTAGCCAAAAGTGCTCTTCACAGCACCTGGAATGTTCCCAGAACTGACTCCTCCTGCAATTCATATGAACTTGCATGTATTGGTAGCATTTCTAAATGAGACGGTAAACAATTTTTTTTATGAGAGACATTGCTCCTACTACTATTGGAACTTTCTGGGTATCTTCCTTCCACATTGCTCTTGTTCTTGCCAACAACAATTAAACCAAAACACCGACTACAAGGTAACAAGCAATGTTGATCAAGAAGACTTTATCAAAGATTAAAAGGTTCACTGCCATGATAAAATATAAAATGAACAAATGTAATAGTATTTGTTAAGCACCTTTATCACAGTACAGTCTGAAATGGACTGCGTCAGAATACCCATAATAAGCAACCAAACAGTTTTATATATAATTAACTGGTCATGTGACTAATTAACTTCACAGTAATTACTAACATATATATTTTAAAAACAATAGTATCCTTACAAAACCAATAAAATAATTGTGAATACATAAAACAAACTAAGTAGTTGTATTCTTTAAGAGTTCCATTGCACTTAACATTTATTGCACATACCTATTTGAACTTAATCAAACTTTAGCAGCACACAGTTTTAAGATACTGTTCAAGGAGATTGTGTCATTCCTACCATACTGTGTGCTAGCGTTTAAGTGCACTTGCCACAGAAGTTATTTGCATTCTAGTCTCAATTCCCATGGTTCACCTCTGGGATTTATTGGGACCTTTTCTAATGCAAAGAAGTAGAATTTCCTATTATCAGTACATTTTAACCTGTGTTTGTATAGATCATTGTTTGAGTTAAAGTTATGAATATCATAATAATACTCATATATCTTCCTCTTTAATGTGTGTTCTGTTTTGCTGATGTAATAGGAATTCCATTGCTCATAATGTGCTAAATAAACAACGCTGGTCGTATTGCAGTCCTATTGGGAACTTACCCTTCACTCCCTTCTTAGATTTAAAGTCTCTTCTACATAAATGTAGGTGCATTGTCTACATGCCCCAAATGTTTTCATCCCTTTAACCATTTTCCTGTTACTTAATACAGTGTGTGCTGTCTCTGTTTATTCTTTAATGTTTATGTGCCTTTTGTAAGTAAAATATGGTTTATCACCCAGTAAATTACAAATGTTTTTGTCATATCCAATGCATTTCCAGTTGTTGGTTATAACATTCCTTACGTGATTATTTTCATTCCCATGTCTGAGTACCATAGTATTTTCAAACTGATCTGCCTTTTTCACATGGCATAATTTCTGTTCTACAGGGCAACCTTTTCCTAGGATGGGGCTTTAGAATTTTTTTGTCTTTTGTCTACATCCTCTTTCATTTTGTTGTTATGTAAAGAATAGAGGTATCCTCTATCTATGAGCATCCTGTGTAGTGTATTTAACTTACTGATAAACTGATCACCATCCTCTGGAAGCACATATCATTTGTCCTTTCAGAAGATCTCTCTTCTGAAAAAAGTGGTGATGACTAGTAAAATGTAGAAAATTGTTGACATACATAGGTTTCCTCTACAGTCTTGAAATAAACTTAAATTGGATAGTATCTTTAATTGTTGTAACATCAAGGAAGCTCATCTCATCGTTCATACAAGTTGATGTAAATCTTAGAAAATCTGTACTGTTGTTTAAATATTCCACATATTCTTTAAATCTTAATTAATTCCCCTTCCAGATAATAAATATATCATCCAAGTTCCATGTTATCAGATTTAAATGCTGCATTATGTTTCCAATACCATAATACTATGTGTTTATGGGGGCACAAGCTCCTGCCATAGCTACACCTTGTATTTGTTGAAAGTACTCCACTTTGAAGAAAATGCAGTTGTTTTCCAATACTGTTTCTATAAAATCTTCAAAAAGCAAACGCTCTTTGTTTGTCAAAAACTCACACATAAAACAAGCTTCCCTGAACCAAGTTACATCAGAATCATGTGGAAAACAAGAAAATAAATCAGTGACATGCACTGTAGCCAGTAAATATTCCTCAGCGAAAAGATCTGGGGAAATACTTGCTAAAAAAGTCCCAGGATTCTTTAAGTATGTAGGGGTATTTCTTAGCCAAATCCTTTAACTTACCAACCATGTAAGCACTAAAGGGTATGGTTTGGACACTGAAACAGCTATTACTATAGGTGGATTTAGAACGTCCTTATGGATCTTTGGAATGACAAAGATTGGGAATTAGTGGATAATCTGCTTTTAAAAAATTATAAACACACACACACACACACACACACACACACACACACACACACACACACACACACACACACACACACACACACACACATCCTCCCCATTCAAACAAAGCGCTGTAGATAACACAGACACACACAAGTCCTCCCCATTCACATTAATACACATGAATGAAATTGTAGAACCACACACACACACACACACACACACACACACACACACACACACACACACGCTCCCCATTCAGAATAATAGACATAAACGAAACTGTAGAAACACACATCCACACACATGTTCTCCTCATTCACAATAATACACATAAACGAAACTGTAGAAACACACACAAACACAAGTCTTCCCCATTCACAATAGTACACATACAACTTACAAACCAGCACTCTATAATTAAGCTAGCACACTATCCCAATTTAAACAATTCAGTTGAAAAACTGCATTTTTATACTATACTCTTAACTTGAATTTTCGCATTGCCAGGAGAAATCTCATATTTTAGGGAAATACAAGACAAAAGACACCTTAGCTAGTATAATACATTTGGTTGTGTTCTTTGTATTTTTAGTAACAGCTACTTGACAGTTGTACCACTCTGAAGGAATGGGAAAACACAGTCAATGTAGTGGTATGTATCGTAGACCAGATGAAATTCAAGTAAAAATTAAGCACAATTCCACGCACTTGTAACACATGAAATAACCGCATGAAATAACCACTCCAAAGGCCAATGAACGCTGCAAACCATTTATTCCTCGTGAAAAACAAATTCCAAATACAAGCATTGACCTAGGTTTCGTCCGTCTCCACAGACTTCATCAGAATACAGAGAATACAAAACTAAGCCACTTAAATAGTAATTACACATCCAACTCCCATCCGTCTAATTGATTAATTAGAATTCAATGAATCATTAAACAGACAGTGGATATATTACTAACAAAGTATTACATTAAATCTAAACTCAAATATATAAAATGTAATGCCAAAAACTTATTCACATAATAATATATTGTTTTTATTAATGTGTGTATATGTACATGTATATAAAAATACTGCAACACCAAATAAAATAAATGTATAATAGTCTTAAAATATTAAATAAATGAATGTTTTTATATTTAAAATGCTTCCAATATGGTAAATTAATTTGATAATACGATAAATAAATAAACAATGTATACATTAATTTGATTAGACTATTAAAAAATGTGTATGTATATTTAATTTTAATTAAAATATATATGTATATATATATATATATATATATATATATATATATGTTATTTTACAAAGTCACATGTTAATGAATACATTTTAATAAACACCATCACTTACATCCATAAGGTACTCTAAAACTCATTTCTGGTTACTTGACAGTTGTATTCTAAAGTTCTGTTTACCCTAATGCATACATTTGTTTTACAACCTAACATTATGTTTCAGGAGCACTTAACTAATGCTAAGTGATAAGTGAATTATTCGATAAAAGTCCTTCTGCATGAATCAAATTTCATTTAAAATTTACTGTATTCACTACATAAATTTAACATTTCCAATCTCAGCTTTAGCTTTCTTTAGATGCTTTCCACAAAACACTGTTAACAGTACTAAAAACTCATCATAAAATATAGACAATAACCAGAAATAAGTAAGATAAAATGAAAACTGTGCTGAATCTACAGTAGGTGCAAACAAACAATCCTTCTGCCTATTAAATGCATATTTTTAAGGAATGCCATTAAAATTTAGTGAAGGGGTGAACTAAACTAAAGGTACTAAAAGAAAGTCTGAGGCTGATAGGCCACAATCTCATCAAAAGCCAACTAAAATAAAATTGTCTTCAGTGGTGTGTGGTAGCATGCCAGTTAGGAGCACTCTTAGCCAACATGGAAGTAGATTCCACTTTGAATTTACAGGCTGTTGATGGTTTCACAATGTATGACCTTATGGTACTATGGTACTACGAATCTGTCTAATATTTTCTAAGCAGGACCCAAAGCATATATGAACAAATGTACCTCTTCAAGGTTTTAAAGATGATATGACAGTGAAGTAGAGGAAGTGAAAGTTCTACAGTACAGGTGTTCTATGATGGTGACCTGGAATATGAGAACAGCACCCATCTGCAAACAGTCATCATGAATATCTGCATGTCTCAGATAACCATCATTATAGTTGTCGGGCAGGAAGAGATCAATACTTCAAAATGGAGTGGTCAGCTTGAGTGGCAAGGTGCTTGCTACTAGAGATATCCTGTAGGTGGACACCAGTCATTTAACTTGCTAACAAGTTCAGCCTTTGTGCTGATCTGAAGAGTGTCCCAAGGAGGTTGCAACTTCAGTGGCCTCATTTTTGGATGTGTTACATTTCAACCAAATAAGTATGAGCCATTGTTAAATGGCATTCGAATTGTAAGCAAGAGGGAATGCATATCTGCTGTGTTGACATGACAGAAACAAAGGCAAAGCTTGATGTCGTCAGCATAACCTTGGTATACCACACCTCTAGAATACCATGCAGCAGCTCTCCCCATATGTCAGGGGCTGCACCGTATTCTTAAAAGAATCCTCTCAAATTACTGCATCTCAGCATAAGCAAAATTCCTCCCTGCTGTGCGCATCTGCAGAAAAGTGGCATCTTATGAAAAGTGCAAGCCATATATGTTTTTGTTTGATTAAACTGCTTGCATTGTAAGTCTATAAGTGATTATGCTGAAAAAAGGGCTAGGCTATGTGGTTTGTCTACTCTTTATGTCTGTATATTTGCTTTTGTGCTATATTAGTAGTAATAGTAATAGTAATAATAGAGAAAATCTAAACAGTCCTGTGTTGGTTTGTGATTGACTGCACAGTTGCATGGCAAGAGAAGATTTATTTTGATTTATTAACATTTAGGAAAGAATGTTTCTATTTCCAAAGACATGCATCTGGAGGGTTTCTCCCTGGGCCTCCCCAAAAATAGGGTCTGGCCTACTTGGACTTTCCCGGTAAACACATGTGAAATAAAATAAATTAAAATAAATATTTTATTTTTTACCATTGTTTTTTACTGTTTGTAGGATGAAAGGGATAGTTTGCTGACAAGAAGATTGCCTTTGATTTATATGCTGTTGTTTTACCTATAATTTTCACTGTTTATTGTTTAAAAGGGGATAGGTTTTAAAAAGACAAACTCTAGCCATTCCAAGGGTCCTAGTCACCTATAAATTGACATAGACTGCAGAGACCACAATCCACAGCCTATGTGAAACAGTATGATGTTTGTAATTTGTTGATCTTTAGTGTTGAAAAGAGGTGCAACTGCGAGTGATAGTGAGCAGAAGCTACTGTACACATGCACACAAGATGTAAAGGAATTCCAGCTTTTGTGTGGCTTTCAGAACTGGTATAGTCAGAGCAATGAATTTATTCTACTTAATTTAATATGAAGTTATATATTGTTTCTATAATTTTTCTCTTAAAAGTTGATTTAAAATATCTGTGATGGTGTTTTACTGATTTTAATTATCCTTTTCTTTTAGAATTCTTAGTTTGCGGCTGAAAAATGGATGATTCCATTAATGATTTGCTAAAGCATGATTATCTCGTACAATGTACTAAATGTTATGTATATTTAAAGGTAACACCTAATAACAATGGTGATTTGTGTTCTACATGTCAAAAATTGAATGATTTGTTTACCATTGTTAGAAGTAAATCTACACTTACTGACGATAATTGCACTTGTGCAATTGGCACAACTTGGAGAACTGTTATGTATATTAATGACTGGACTAGTGAGATAAATAGTGTTAGGCAAAGAGCACACATTTACGAAATGATGTTTCTATTGTCTGTAAAGATCACTCATTCCCTATGAAACAAGATGATGCCCCAGACAACTTTGGAATACCGGATACAAGTATTCAGCAGTCCGAGGATTCAGAGTGTTTAAAAGGATGATGTTCACAACAAGTAACAGGGAAGAAAAATAAACTGATTGATGTCTATCAGCTAAAGAGAATTCATACTAAAAAGGACACCGATTTATGTAACACACAGATTACTACCAGAAAACCTTCAGTCTACAAACAAAAGCATAAGTTTTTTTTTTTCAAAAGAGAAGGTAGAAAAAGAGGCAAAGGGCAAGTGAAAAGGAAGAAATCAAAATTTAACATGGTACAATTGAAGAACATTACGGTAAGAAAAAAATGGAGAAAGACAGATGTTGATAAAATGGCTCAAGGTACAGATGTACGAAGCCAGATGGATGAGAACTGTAAGCTTGCAAATGTAATAAACAATGAAAACAGCAGAATCAGCAAGACTAATGGCTATGAAGGCCATTGCCTTCTAAAAACTGACAGGGCAGGTGTTATTGACCTAGAAGTTGTGGATTCTACAGATCTTGTCAGAAAAGATATTCTTGTAATTGGAGATTCAGCTATTAGAGGAACTGATACTTGCATCTGCAGAGAAGATAATGAACATCAGATTGTGTTATGCTTGCCAGAAGCAAAAACAGAGGATGTGAGGCAAGGCCTTAGAATGTCTTGATGTAAGAAAGTACGGATGTTTTTTATTCATGTTGGTACAAATGATATCATCCACAAAGTCTCTATCTGCTAGTAAGGAACTTACAGCCCTCTTAGATGGCATAACTTGTAAAGGTGTTAGAACATATTTTTTCACAGATGACTTATTGAAAAAGTCAGGTTACAATGAATAAAAAAAATGGAAAATATGTAGAGCACCTGAGCCTAAATTTGGGAAAACGTGTTTAGACAGGATGGCATGCACTTGTAAAGATAACGGAAGAAGGTGTTTGCTGCAGATATGTTGCAATATTCGACAAACAGAAGGCAGGATTTTTGCCATGTCAGAAAATGAATAGTTGACACATTGTAACAGTTAATGCATCTCAGGTTGTTGTTAGTGCTGGGAACATTAAATAAATGTGTTGGAAAATATGTTATGTTCCCAGAAGATTGATATTGAAACATGAGTAGAGAACAATGAGTGAAAACCAGTTCTGCAGGGTATAAATGTTTTTTTCTGCAACAGACTTTCTAGCAAAAATATCAGGTGGAGCTATCATGATAGGTGTGATGCCCCACCACTGGCAACAGTAACAAAGGAGCCTCAGTCCACTAGCTACCACTGGAGGACGTACATTGGGAGGATGACAAGTACTCGCAGTATTTCCAGATGCATCTCTGTGTGCTCTTAAGGGAAAATGCACTTGATACAGTCAGTCTGGGACTAGTTTCTTCCTCTTTCTCCAGATCCACAATAAGACTCCCCACTGGCACAGCTATAGAGCTGAGATCTCAGCTGAGTGGCCAAGCTAAGACTTTCAGCACCGTGTCTGTCCAACCAGTGCTTTGTGTCCCTGCCCAAGTAGGTGATACACACTCTTTGAGTTTTGATTTACACACACACACACACACACACACACACACACACACACACACACACACACACACACACACACACACACGTTGGGAAAGGCTGGCACAGGTTTACTAGCTATGCCATTTTTTTCCCAGACTATAAAGTAGTTTCCACTTCCCCCAGCCAACTCTTTATCAGCTACTTTAAGGCCCTTAACAAAGGATGTGCAATCTTACTGTGCAATATTACTTTTTAATACAAATGGTAGTTTGACCAAGAGTAAGGCTATTAGGAGTGGCCTACACAGTGTCACCAAATAAATATGCAGGTATTTTCAGAACTTAAATATGTCTCACAAATATCAGCCACAATGAAATGTTTAAATATATTTAATAATAATTAATAAAAGAACAAGAAAATACTCAGTATATAATCATAGTAATATCAGAGTTCAAAATCACAGGAAATATTTAAAACATCATTGTAAGACAGTCTCAAATAAATAATGAAAGACATCTAAATTAAGCTTTGCTATATTCCTGACTATATCTAGAGAATTACTATATATTGTTAACTTACTCACAGGGCAAGCAAGGCAGATATGGTGAGTGGATCTTCTTGTCAGGTCAACGACACAATACAGAATTCTCTCCCTCTCACAGAGAGTTCTTAAAAATTAATATCTCAAATACTGATGGGATAGCTTGCAGAATGACATAATTTCTTGTCACCTGACTTCAGTTCCCAGGCTCAAAGCAACCATTGATGCCAGCTGGTAGCATTTAGCATCTACCTGTGAAAATACATAGATCTCAGATCTTTTGGCAAATACATCTAAACAGAACAGAAATGTACCAGCACTATTGTATTTTAGTAAGGCAGGCTGTGGTTACATTTTAGCTTAGTACTTTACAAAATACCTCTTCAGCACACGTCAGTACAAACCATCTCATATGACATACAGTTGTAATACATTTGTAACACAAGCATGTGAATCATGTTGATATTCACAAATGACATATAATTATATACAAAGTTCCAGATAGCTGGACTGGCAGTATCCCCTTTTGTGACAATAGGTATTATATGTAGTTATGAGAACTGTGATTACTACATGTTCAATGATAACACTAATACTATACATTGTGTAACTGACAATAAAGACAACCTTGGAACATATGACAACTATTGGAATGTATTGACATCCAAAGTCAAGTGCAGATGACCTAGAGGAATTTATACATTTCTTTCATGAAACACAGAAGAGAGAATAATAGTGGCTGGCAATTAAATTTACTAGAAGCAGACTGGAATAACAATGATTCTACAACATTAGTAAGGACATTATTTACAGCATATGTTCAGGAACAGCAATTGCTTCAGATATTTAAAAAAAACTACCAGGGAAAGGAACATACTAAACATTGTTTATGCTCCTAAAGAAATTACTGTTACTTCATGTTAGGTATTACCTCCATTGATGTGCAGTGATCATGGGGTTATAAAGGTTAATTTATTGCTAGATAATTCTGTCAAACTAAAATCTAAACCAATGCACAGAAAATTAATTACAGATTATATGGAAACAAAACAGTCACTATGTAAAACTAATTGGAGTGATGTGTTCAGTGGAAAAACTGTAGAAAAAAATGTGGAAAATTTTGAAAGAAATTGTTCGAATGCAAAAAAGTAATCAAGGAATGTTTAACATCAGGATCTAGGCACGATTAAGGTGAGAGACAAAAAAAATATAAGGAATGGAAAAGAGGTTGAACTGTGACTTTGAAAAATGGAAATAAACAACCTAGACAGACAAATTAAATATAGTGTGTGAGAAGATCAAGGGAGGAATTTAATAAAACTGGCATGGTCTTTTTTACTATGTAGGCATTGAGCCGCACTGCTTACATGAAAGTAAAAAAATTTTAGATGCAGAAAACACTGCTGGGCGACTCGCATGCACATGCCAACATGAGAAGTTCCTTGGCATGCAAATCTCATGCAAATGAGGTGGTAGAGCAATCCAGCAAGCAGTCTGCTGTGAAGACATCATGTCAGTGTCCATAGTGTACATGGAAAAATCAGACAAAAAGGGCTGTAAAATGTAAATAGATTCACAGAAATGGCATGCCATGTACAGATACAGTGGATATAAAAAGTGTACACACTCCTGTTAAACTACCAGGTTTTTGTGATATAAAAAAATGAGATCACAATAAATCATTTCAAAACTTTTCCCACCGTTAATGTGACATATAACCAATACAATTCAACTGAAAAACAAACAAATCTGTTGGGGGGATATAAAAAATAAAAAAACGTACAATAAGCTGCTTGCATAAGTGTGCACATCCTTAAAATACTTTGTTGAAGCACCTTTTGCTTTAATTACATCATTCAGTCTTGTTGGGAACACACCTGCCATCAATTAAAGAAACTCTGATTAACCTCAAATGAAGTTCAGCTGTCCTTGTAGGATTTTCCTAGCATTTACTCAGTTGCCTGCTACAGCAAAAGCCATGGTTCACAGAGATCTTATAAAGCATCAAAGAGCTGTCATTGTTGAAAGATATCAGTCAGGAGAAGGGTACAAAAAAATGTCCACAGCATTGGATATACCATGGAACACAGTGAAGACAGTCATCAAAAAGTGGAGAAAATATGGGACAACAGTGATGTTGCAAAGAACTGGACATCCCTCCAAAATTGATAAAAAGACAAGACAAAAACTGGTCAGGGAGGCTGCCAAGAGACCTACAGCAACACTGAAGGAGCTGCAGGAATTCCTGGCAAGTACTGGTTGTGTACTACACGTGATAATCTCCCGTATTCTCCAGATGTCTGGCCTATGGGGTAGGATTGCAAGACGGAAGCCTTTTCTTACACAAAAAAAATCCAGGCCTGGCTAAAATTTGCAAAACAATACATAAAGTCTCCCAAAAGCATGTGGGGAAAATGTGTTATGGTCTGATGAGACCAAGGTTGAACTTTTTGGCCAAAATTCGAAAATGTTCATCTGGTGCAAAAACACTTCTCATCACCAAAAAAACACCATCCCCATGGTAAAGCATGGTGTTGTCAATATCGTACTTTGGGATTGCTTTTCTTCAGCTGGAACTTGGGCTTTGGTCAGGGTGGAGGGAATTATGAACAGCTCCAAATACTAGTCACTTTTGGCCCAAAACCTTCAGGCATCTGCTAGAAAGCTGAAGATGAAAAAGAATGTCACCTTTCAACATGACAACGACCCCAAGCATACATCCAAATTAACAAAAGACCCTGAGCATACATCCAAATCAACAAAAGAATGGCTTCACCAGAAGAAAATTTAAGTTTTGGAATGGCCCACCCAGAGCCCAGACCTAAATCCAATAGAAAATCTGTGGGATGACCTGAAAAGGGCTGTGCACAAGAGATGCCCTCACAATCTGACAGATTTGGAGCACTTTTGCAAGGAAGAGTGAGAAAATATTACCAAGTCAAGATGTGCCATGCTGATGGACTCCTACCCAAGAAGACTAAATGCTGTAATTAAACCAAAAGGTGTTTCAACAAAGTATTAGTTTAAGGGTGTGCACACTTATGCAACCAGCTTATTGTACATTTTATATTTTTTCTCCTAACATATTTGTTTTTCAATTGAATTGTAAAGGTTATAGGTCACATTAAAGATGGGAAAAGTTTTGAAATTATTTATTGTGGTCTCATTTTTTATATCACAAAAACCTGGCATTTTAATAGTGGTGTGTACACTTTATATCCATTGTATGAGCAAAGCTATAATCTGTGTGTCTGAAAAATGAAAGGAAATAAGTTAAATTATTTTTTTAAAATAATCTGGGCATGTTTGCATGTTACGCTGCAGTGCACAAACATGCTTTATAAAAAAAAAATTGGAAAAAACAAAATTAATATTATGTGACAGAAATGTACTACAGGATCCTGTGTGGAGTATCTGCAATGGGAAATTGGTGTTGTTGCTAATGTGGTAGGGCTATGAAGTGTGTAGTTTCCAGGCTGTGAGCATGGATCCTTAAGCAAATGAGGTGGAGTTACTGAATAGCATAAATGGGTAATCATGTATGCATATCCCCTTCGTGAAGGCTGAAAACAATGTTTACAGAGAAGATAGCTGACATCAGGGGAGGTTGTGTCCAGTAACGTCTAAGCTTATTTCAGCTTAGCTCTGCCTGTTTGCATGACATGCCACCATGCTGAGCATGTCCTTTTAGAGGGGTGTGTACACTGACTGCTAAGCTTTGTTTACCTATGGGGCACGTGTTTGTGTGGCGCGCCAGAGTGCTGAGTGCATCTAAAAGCCAATGACATATTAATTAGTTTTGACCCCCTGTTTAACTTAAACTAGGGCCATTAAATGATGTTAATGATGTACTAGGCAGGTGCAATGCATTATAGGTGGCCAATCAGAGTCAGCATCTACAGCAGAGTACTATAAAGTATGCAAACAGCGTACAATCTGATTTTTCTCCCACACTCTGCACCATTGCAGTACAAACTTGGGAATTTTAACTGAGAGAATGCTAAGGGCTGCTGTAGGTCTGCTATATCTGTATGTGCTAGATGCTAAAGTCTGTGCTGCTGCTGCTGCTAATAGGCTTAGACTGAGAAGGAGAAGAGTGACCAGGCCCAGGGTAACCTTCCAAGAGGTACATGAGCTGGAGATTGTAGAGCGCTACAGGGTGGACAGGGACATACTACAAGAACTCACTGAATTCTGCCACTGTCAACTGAGACCCAGAACCAACAGAGGGGAACCCATCCCAGTGGAAACAAAGGTGTGTGGAGCCCTTAAGATACTAGCTATAGATACTTTCCAAAGACCAGCTGGGGACATGATAGGAGTCTCACAGGCATCACCATCCAGGGTACTCCACCAGTTCCTGGATGCCATGCTACCACATGCCAGTGCGCACATTTCTTTTCCCCTCACCCCGATCATGAGAGTCTGCAACATGCAACACTTCTACTGTGTAGCACACTACCCTGATGTACTGGGTGCCATAGATTTTACTCATGTACACATCAATGCATCACCCGGTGAATCTAAGTCAACCGCAAGGGGTACCACTCCATCAACTGCCAGGTTGTGTGCAATGGATAGGGGAGTATCACTAATGTGTGTGCTGGCAGTTATCATGACTCCCATATCTGGCACACATCACAACTGTACCACGTGGCCATTTACTGGGCTATGCTCTGGAACCGGGGATGATGACACCCATCAGAAATGCACACACATCCACAGAAGAATGCCATAATAAGGCACACAGACACAAACTAGGAACATCGTAGAGCATGTGTTTGGGCTTCTGAAGTCACAATTCTGGTGCCTCGATATATCTGGTGGAGCCCTGCACTACATTCCAGCCACATGTGCACATATGTTCACAGTATGTGCCATGCTGCAGAATATGGTCCTGCGGAAACAGCTGCAGCAGGATCATCAAAGGGAAGGATTACACAGCCCCCCCACCCATTCCTAGGTCACTACAGCCAAACTTACAGGAGGACTCAGAGGAGGAAAGCCCTGATGATTTCCCTATAGGCAGAAGTAGGCATCGCTAGTACACCCTGGCTTTGGCTACGAGACCATGCATAGCACATTCACTGACAACCTAGGGCCCTAGGGACTGACACCTTACTCCTACTCACATACACATGTTAAAATTGTTGATGCCAGGCAACCCAAACAACCAGTACCTATCCATGTATTCGGTGGGTGCTGCTTGGATCACACAAAGTCAGCCCTGGATTACACTTCTGTCAACTGCTGCATTCGCAAGGTAAGTCTCTAACCTACACACGACTTGTGAAGATTACTATAATATGGTAGTGTATGCATGGATCTGCTGCATGTATGCAAAGAAATATAGTGGGCTATGTGGCCAGAAGTAACATTCACGTGGGACTACAGATACTCAGCCCAATAGTATGTGTTAACCAAAAATAAGGCACTGGAAGGTTCACCAGAATAAAATCCACTTTTTATTGATTGTAGGGGTAGTATAGGGTCAGTTTGTTTGAATATCCAGAATCACCTCAGATGACAATGATTTTATTAATGAAAATGCTTATCTTATGAATTTGTTCAAAGCTAGGGGTTACCCAGAAAAGCTTCTAGCAGAAGTATACAATGAAGTTTTGGAGGCAAGAAAATCTAGGTTTGCCCCCATTTTCGGGAGTGACAATCAGGACCTTGAAAATATTCAAACATCGGAGAGGTCAGGTGATAATGGGTACAACAGTGCTTTGGTTATTGCTTATGATGGGGATGCTGGGTTGGCCAGAAACATTATAGAAAGAGAATGGAACAGATTTGCTAGTACATCAGACCTGCAGTATATATTTGATAAACCATTTAAGTGTATTTACAGAAGGGGATGCTGTATTAAAAACATTTTGGAGAATGGTACCGCTAGGACAGGTGTTCTCCTTTTTAACAAAAGGGGCACACACAAGTGTGGTTGTTGTGCCCAATGCCCTTATGTCAAAGTTGGAGAGATGGTTCATCTGAAAAGTAGAGACAGACTTATTAAGACAAATGGTTTTGCTAATTGCAATACTAATAGAATTATTTATTTAGCCTTATGTGACAAATGTGAAGCATTCTATATAGGTAAAACTGAGAGAAAATTAAAGTCAAGATTGTATGAACACAGGTACAATATAAAAAAGATGAACAGTAACAATTCTCTGTATAAACATACTCTGAACTGTGCAGGAGCTGATTTTTATTTTTATGTAATAGAAATATTGCCCATTGATCCTAGGGGTGGCCCTTGGGAAACACACCTAGAATACAGAGAACTGTACGGGCAACTAGTTCTTGAAGCTACTAGGTATCCTGGTTTGAATTAGATGGTTTCATTGAAGCCAGTCTTAAAGCAGTTGGTGCTGTTTTACATTTTGTATGACCTAGACAACAGTGTTTCAAATGTGGTTTTAAAAAGGTTTTATATTTTTAAACATTTTTTGTTTATAAGTTTTTACTAATTGTAAATAATGTATGTTTTTTACAAGATTCCTGCTTGACCAACAAATGATTTTATATGCAGTTCTGTATTTATTGTGTTTCATTGTTTGTGTATATTGTTTTTTTGCACTGTGTTTTTAAAAGTATAATAGTTTGTTAATTGATTCATTGGGGATGTTTCTGTATATAAAGGGGTTTCAGAAGTTGGTATGCTCATCTGAAGAAGTTTTTGTGACGAAAACGTGGTGATACAGTTTATGCGTTCTGGATGTGTTTTACGTTTTTTTAATATCGTGCGCAATCAATAAAACAGTGGGTTTTATTCTGGTGAACCTTCCAGTGTCTTATTTTTGGTTATCAGTTTACTTTTGGCACTTTGTTCCACTTTCTTTGTTTATTTGTTCTGTTTTGTGGATATGGAAGAATCGAAGAAAAGGAGAATTGGGGAAAATTTGTAAGCTCATTGGCCAGTTATCCCAACTGGTGGATCTATTGGCTCCTGTCAGTCAATCCTTGGCTTTGCTGACATCACATCTGACATCACCAGGCAACCAGGAAGTAAATCAGAGTGAAAATGGCAGAATTCAGCATGAGGCACAAACTGAGTTAAATGAGAATGCTGTAGAGGTTTCTGCAACAATTGGAAACAGAAACTGTAGTTTGGATGATTTTCCTAATATTTTTAAAACCCAACGATGTGTTCAAACCCAACAAATGGAAAGAAGAACGAGAGAAACTACTGTCTAAGCAGGTACAGCTTGGTAGCAGCAACAGGCAAGTAACTGAAAACACTCATAGCAGACAAGATAACAAGAGACTTTTTAAGACATTTTAGACAGTAAATTTGCTTTTGTTGGTGAAGTGCTTTGTTATGACAACAACAATGATACTTATGCTAACAGCCTTGCTAAACTTGACATTTATTTAACTAAATGTAAGATGTATCAAATGGACAATGACTATTTAAATCAATGTTTGCAGTTACATATTGTACCTTACTGTTTAAGGGTGTGTAAATATCCAAATAATGTTACCAGTGGCTCTGATTTTCACAAAGATTTGGTTGCTGCATTTGACAAATGTGGTTTTGATGTCATGAGAGCTATAATTAAAAATAATGACAATGCAATGAACAATCATTTTCATGTGGTTGGGCATACCGACAACATTATTAGTGATTTAATGTACACTACTGAAGGTGGAAAGGAGAAATATTTTGATATGTAAGGAAATATTGATTCAAAATGTAAAGAAGTGCATGTTAGAAAGATGACAAAAATGTACAGATATTAATGAGTACAAAAAGAATGTGCACTATCCCAAACCTAGGCAGGGGCTAGGTCTTATGGTAATGGCAATTTAAATAGGGAAATTGTACATGATGGTGGGTTTGGTGGGCAGGTCAATGATGTTCCTTTCAACATTCCAGACCCTTCAGATTTTCCTTCTCCCTGGAGGTCAGAAAGGTTGAAAATGAAAGGCCCAGTCAGTTTCAGATACAATGCCTGGACAGGACAATGGGGAGTTTACTAGAGACAGGCCCTGGGGTCAGAATGGTCAAGGATGGCCCCAAAATATGTTATAACAATTTTAACATTTTTAATTATAGTAACACTGACGTGCGGGAAGGTCATTTTAATTTATTTATAAAGGGATTTTCTTTTATCCCTAGGAGAAAGTGTGATGTGTTTAAATTATTGGTGGATTTTAAATTATATATACGAAAAAAGAATCTAGAGCTATTTTTTAATGGTCAAGAAAGGTCCAACTCACACAATGCCACCTTGCATAGGAAGAGCATTTTTAACCCACCCTTGCATCCACAATTAAAGAACTTTGAGTGCATGGTGGAGAACGAGTTAAGACAAGCCATAAATAAAAACAAAGTGACTCCGAATCTTAGTAGGGAAGAGAAAGACTTACGTGAACAATATAGAAGTAACAAGAATTTAAGAATTATGAAACCGGAGAAGGGTGGAGGTGTAGTCTTAATGGACAAAATCACATATGAAGGTAAGGTGATGGACATTTTGGGTAATGTCAACCAGTATATGAGGATTTCTCTGAATGAAGTAAATATTGCTTACAAAAGAATATAAGTATGTTTAAATGACTTGCTCATTGAAGGGCTTATAGACAGTGATACAATTTTTTTACATGTCGAGAAAGCTAGGATTCCATCAATTTTTGACATCTCTAAGGTCCATAAGGATGTGGGCAACCCACCCTTAAGGCCAATAGTCACTGCTGAAGGTTCCATAACAGCCCCCTTAGCTAAATTTGTGGATTCCAAGCTTAAAAAATTGTCCGGGGGGGGGGCAAATGTACTCAAAGACTCATGGGAGGGACCTTTTGACAAAACTTAATTTTGGCCTTTATTGTGACAACCTTACTTTTATCACAGTTGATGTGATAGATTTATTTTCTTCAATATCCCACACTCTGGGTTTAGAATGGTTAGAAGAGGTTTTAAGTGATACTAATGATATAAGTTTTAATGATTTTAGAACATGTTTAATCTTAATGGATGTGATTTTAAAAAATAATTTTATATTTTTTGAGGGCAAGTATTTTAAACAACTAAGAGGTGTTGCTATGGGGGCCCATTGTGCCCCCACGTACGCTAACATTATACCATCCTACTGGGAAAAGAAATCTGTGTTCAATTGTGATTTCAGATGTTGTTGGAATTTTTATGCTAATTTTTTGGACATTTGTTTTATTTTGGGTAGAACCTAAGAGTAGGTTTTTAGATTTCTTTAACTATTTGTCTAGCACCACAGATTTCTTAAGATTTACGTATGAAATCAATTCTGATGAAATGAGATACTTGTACCTCAGTATCAGTAAGGCTTGAGGGAACTTCAAAACTAGAGTTTACAGAAAAGCAACATTTTCAAACTCTTACCTATATTATACCAGTGCAGACCCACAGCACCAGAAGAAAGGGGTAGTAAAGGGTCAGTTTGTTCGAATATCCAAAATGACCTCAGATGACAATGATTTTATTAATGAAATTCCTTATCTTATGGATTTGTTCAAAGCTAGGGGGTACCCAGAAAAGCTTCTAGCAGAAGTATACAATGAAGTTTTGGAAGCAAGAAAATCTAGGTTTGCCCCCATTTTTGGAAGTGACAATCAGGACCTTGAAAATATTCAAACATCGGAGAGGTCAGGTGACAATGGGTACAACAGTGCTTTGGTTATTACTTATGACGGGGATGCTCGGTTGGCCAGAAACATTATAGAAAGAGAATGGAACAGACTTGCTAGTACATCACACCTGCAATATATATTTGATAAACCTTTTAAGTGTTTTTACAGAAGGGGGCGCTGTATTAAAAACATTTTGGAGAATAGTACCCCTAGGACAGGTGTTCACCTTTCTAACAAAAGGGGCACACACAAGTGTGGTTGTTGTGGCCCAATGCCCTCATGTCAAAGTTGGAGAGATGGTTCATCTGAAAAATAGAGCCAGATTTATTAAGACAAATGGTTTTGCTAATTGCAATACTAATGGAATTATTTATTTAGCCTTGTGTGACAAATGTGAAGCATTCTATATAGGCAAAACTGAGAAAAATAAAGTCAAGAATGTATGAACACAGGTACAATATAAAAAAGACGAACAGTAACAATTCTCTGTATAAACATACTCTGAACTGTGCAGGAGCTGATTTTTATTTTTATGTAATAGAAACATTGCCCATTGCTCCTAGGGGTGGCTCTTGGGAAACACGGAATTGTACTGGCAACTAGTTCTTGAAGCTACTAGGCAGCCTGGTTTGAATGAGATGGTTTCATTGAAGCCAGTCTTAAAGCTTAGGTCAGCTAAACTTTAAATTATGTGAGTGTCCAGCAGATGGTGCAGTTTAACATTTTGTATGATCTATACAACAGTGTTTTATATGTGGATTTACAAGGGTTTTATATTTTTAAATATTTTTAAACATTTTTTGTTTATAAGTTTTTACAAATTGTAAATGTATGTCTTTTACAAGATTCCTGCTTGACTAACAAATTATTTTCTATGCACTTCTGTATTTATTGTGTTTCATTGTTTGTGTATATAGGTTTTTTTTTTGCACTGTGTTTTTAAAAGTATAACAGTTTGTTAATTGATTAATTGGGAATGTTTCTGTATATAAAGAGGTTTCAGAAGTTGGTATGCTCATCTGAAGACGTTTCTGTGATGAAAACGCAGTGATACCGTTAATGCTTTCTGGATGTGTTTTATGTTTTTTAATATCGTGTGCAATCACTAAAACAGTGGATTTTATTCTGGTGAACCTTCCAGTGCTTTATTTTTGGTTATCAGTTTACCTTTGGCACTTTTTTCCACTTTTTTTGTTCAGTAGTATGTGTTCCCTAATAATCACTGAGCCTCATGGTTGGAATATTCACTACATCTGTCAAGGGAGGTATAAAATAGAGGACTCGCATGATATTTGGATTATTGTCTATTCCAGATCATGTGCTGTTGTTCACCCATACCAAACATAGCAGTGTTCCCATATACCTGCTTTAACAGTAAGTTAGCAATGGTATATCATCAGACCAGGCAATCACAGGGCTGTAACAGAGAAACTGATCACACATTCAATGTCTCATGTAATGCAGGGATAAAAACGTACATATTTATGCTGTTGATTGTGTGATGAATGACTCCTCTCTGTCTGGCAGCCTGGGTGGCTCAGTGGACTAGGGAAGGTAGCATGGCTGATGGTTCTACTCTAGAGGTATTCACATCTTTTGCATGTGAGGTGCCATTATGTTGGTGTTTTCATAGAATGTCATATCTCTCAACTCTCAGTGCAAGAAATCTGAACAAAGCCAGAAGAAGTGGGGGAAAAAGGCCCAAAAATAGGGTTAGAATTTAGACATTGTTCCAATAAACCTAGAAAGTTGCTAGAATAAAAGGTGTTGCATTATGACATGTTTTCTGAAGGATATACTGTCTGAAACTCAAATGTCTGTCATTAGTTAGTATTATTTAGTGACTTCAATATTCAATAATTTACCTGAAAACCACAAATGTGTGAGGAATAGACCAAAAATGTGAGGCAAAAATCTGGGCAGTTTGCGAAAATCTGTACAGTTAAGAGATATGCGAGACTGTCAGTCTGTATGCGGTGTAACATTATGAAGCTCAATCACATATTATGGCTGGACAATGCCATGGATATTTAGAGTGAAGTGCAGTACTGTAGAAACCTTGGGAGATGTTAATGTCTTTACAACACAAAATCCTGGACTGGAGTACAGGTAGGTGTGGCCTGGAGTCACTTTATAAGTACTGACCGTCCCACTGGGCATGCCCATACACTTAGTGAAAATGCGCACAATTTTGTTGCCCCTTCATCAAAATGACCTGTCCTGTATAAATATGTCTATACATAAAGACATATACATATCCATCTGTCACTGTCTCTCTCTCTCTCTCACATACATAGTGTATCTTTTGCTATGTATTGTCAGATATATATATATATATATATATATATATATATATATATATATATATATACATACACACACCAATATATACAGCTATATATATTAAAATGATACATACTGTAGACTCTCCCCATATATCTGCATAACACATACACATGTCATACATACACACAGTTACATTTATATATACATCCCTGTTATATACAGAAATATGTCTGTGGATGTCTGTAGTGTCCTACATACCCTAATAATGGTGAGTAAATCTGTACTATCATGCATCCATAGTGTTGCTCAAAGGATCCAAACTAAGGGTGCAACAGTACATAAGCCACTTATCTACAAACCCCTGTGCCTGCTGGGTGTCACCATATGGACAGACACAGGTGATGTAATGTATAATGTCAACACACATGGACAGGGCACATTGTACCTGCCCACAGGTTTGCCTGTCTAACTGCAAGCAGCCACATATGGTCATACTGGTAACTGTACACACATAGCTAGGATAATAGTTGTCTCACTGATAGGATACTGGATGCAGATAACAGTACGAAGCAATATCACTCAGCAGTCAAGAGATGCTGTTCAACACAAGCCTAGTTTGTGTAATGCACAAGTACTGTGCTTGCAATCACATATACAACAGACTTAACCTGTGACGTGTGCAATAAGTACTGTGATCTATAGTGTATAAGACTAGATATGTAGGCATTCTAATCTCACTACTGCCCACTGTGTGTGTGTGTGTCAGTATATCCCCTGCAAAACAACAGACATGCCCGCATGGGCTGTCCACCTGCAATTGTTATGCACTTTTTGGCCTTGTAACTTACCCCTGGCTTCCAAACTGCCCTCTTCTACAAGGCCTAATGATTTCATCCACCTTAAGAAGTACCAGCTGACAGTGTAGTATCACACTTAAAACCATGGCATGTGCAGTAGGTATGTGACCTATAGTGTATGACACTAGATAGGTAGGGGTTCTATTTTCACTCCAGCCCTCTTGGTGTGTGTGTGTGTGTATATATATCCATATGGCATAAATATGTTAATCTTGGTAACTTAGAAATAGGTAGGGTTTTGCAGTGTTTTATTTGTAGTGGGTGATGTGGCTCCTCCAAAGGACTGACAACAACAAGGCCCGCTTACATCATCAAGCATAATATGGCCTGAACTGATAGTACTAGCAGACATGAGGTGTGTTGTGGGCATAACATACTGTGATCTGTAGTATGTACCATTACATAGTGTTCTCATCTACATACAGCCAAGTTGCACTACGTGTGTGCCTTGGCATGTCCTGTACACAGTGATTGGAAGTGGTGCTAACCTCAGTGCAGCCATGTTTGTGTGCGAGCCTGTTAGAGCATTTTACATCATGTTATGGAGTCATAGGACATTTGAGCTTAACTAGCATAATAGCCATACAGCCTTCACACTCAATCTTCTTCATACCCGTAGTTACAGGATCAGCACATATTCCCCAGTCGAGGAGGGACACAGGCAGACACCCCGTGTTGAAATTACAGTCATCCATCCTGTCATACAGATGCCATTTACTGAGGTGCCCTGTGAGCCATTAGGCAGGGTTCTGTTCCTAGGGTGTGTTTAAGTCTGCTAGACAAATCTCTCCCACAGGTATGTAGTACTAACGTCACATAATAGGTTAATGTCCTTACAGTTAATCATCTATCTACTATGATTCCTATAGATAGGCAGCATATGCACTCAAGCAGGGTCACACATTGCCCTGTATACAAGGCACAGATTATCTCTTAGTAGTTTATATGCCACAGGCGGTAATGACACTCATTGCAGACAATCCCCAATGAACACATACCGAACACGTGTAGTGTCCATGTGAGGGATTATACTGTTGTGTGCAATTGTCAGTACTGCTTGTAAAGGCACGTCAACAAATGGCCATTGCACTCACATATTGGTATGCTGAGGGAAGAGTACATGGAAGTTATGAGTATGTCACTTATTGACGACTGTGGCCTCAGCTGTGCCATATGATTCCTGCCATACCACTGTAGAGACATGGTGATCTGAGGCACATTAGGTGTAAACCTGTGTGGCCAGGTCTGTGTGCCCACTTCTTCCACCCTTCAGTATGTACATCACATGTTTCAATGGATGGTACATAGGTCAACATGATGGAAGTACTACATATATATTTGCTTGGTGTTTATGGCCATTAGTATGTCAACAGGCATGTGTTCGCAGTGCCCTCCTGCAGGATAGTGACATACCACAGAGTGCTCACAAATTTGCAGACATCAGCCAACATTGTTAGCCACAGTCATTCAGTAGTTGTGTGTATGGTGCTTACATGGATTCCAAGCAGTAGAGGACCCAAGACTGCACCCTATTGAGCACTGCAGCTTACAGATGAGTTATTGGAAGTGGATGTCTCTATGTTTTCTATGTGTGCCATCAGTGGGCCACTTAGTGACGCCTACAATAATAGTATAGAGGATGCCTGAGTGGATGCTTTGTAAATATTGCCAGAGCAGGGGATATAATCAGACAGTTTTGCTCAGTCTGGGGGTTGTATGCCCTGATGTACCCTCACCCAGGTCTTTGGTGACTGCCTTGGAAATGTCCACCAGCTGGTATGCAGCCAGTGGTGTCTGTATGATTGCATGGGTTTCCCACTGGTGTTAGTAATTCTTGTCAGATCACATATGGGAAGCAGCCTGGAATGTTGCATGTGCAATATATGCTATTTATGGTCCATTGAGAGGACATTTACAAACTGCTCTGTAAATATGGAAGTTATGGGACTGGTTGTAGGAATGTCATGTGTCAGATGCGGTGGGGACAAGGGAGTGTAGTTGATGCAGACAGTGTGAGAGTACATAGTATAATAAATCCATACATACCACACTCATGGTGCAACCTGGCCAGGTGCCCAGCATGGGACTCAACATTGCAAGCCCTCTCAGCTTCAGCATTTGGGAAAGAAGCACACCATTATGCATACCAGTTTTGCAGACATTCAGCTTGCATATTGGTAAAACAGTGGAAAACATACTTGTATATTTGTGGGGCATTCTCAGCTCTGGCTTCTTGGACCCAGGTGTCCAAGGTTCCCCTCTTTCTCTTCAGGTAGTCATAATGCGGGGTATACCAGTAACACTGGTGAGTTCCCTGGCCAACTGGTCCCAGACCTCTGCCTTACAATCCGAGCCCTGGAAACTGCGCTGCATCAGCCTGGGTTCATGGTTCTTTACCCTGTGCCCAACAAAGACCCTGTACTCCTGAACACCCCATCTCTGAGCCCAAAAGTACGCACCTGCTACCAGCACTGCCAGCTATATCGACAGATGATTAGACTACAAGGAATAGTGCAGAATTCTCGCTTACTGTGCTTAATATAGGCTATTTTCTCATCCTTACATGTCATTGAGCTACATTCAAAAAAGCACCATGTTGTTTAGCAGCATGCAAACCAGCTGAGCAGAGCGAAAACGTGCACAACTGAGGTTTTAGCAAAGTTTAACACCATGCAAACTATAGTAGCCGTTAGCATGTTTAAGCAGTGCTCCACACCGCACAGCACTGCCATATTTCACAAATGTTTTATTATATTAAAAAAAAAACACTAAATTAAATTACAGACATGTTATGACTGCTATGGACTCGAACCCAGGACCTTATTACACATTAGGCTGTAACTCTATCCATGTAGCTACTTGGATAGCATGATAACTAGTATACCTTCACATACACTACTAAGCTAACTATGAGTGTTGCTAAGCACTGCACTGCACCACACAAACAGGCTTAAACAAACCTAGACATAATTATATCTGGTTTCTATTTTTAGATGTCTGGCAGTTGTCTGCTATGTATGAGCGCAGCTGTGCTGTGCTTCACTCCGCTCTGCACAAATGGAAATGAGATAAATAAATAAAAAGAATAAATAAAACATAAAACAATTTAATCATGATAATTAATTACATCTGGTTTCTATTTTTAGATATGTAGCAGGTATCAGCTGTCAATATATGAGCACGGTTTGTCATTGCTGTGCTCCGCACTGTGCCAGGCAAATGGAAACAAAACAAAAAAAATAAATAAATAAAACAATTTAATCATGATAATTACATCCAGTTTCTATTTTTAGATGTATAGTAGGTGTCAGCTGTCTATATGTGAGGACAGCTTTTCATTGCTGCACTCTGTGCCGCACCGCTCAAACATACAGACAGGAAAAAAACAAAAATCATAAAAATAAAATATTACACATTTAAAACAATTCACAGCATTTCAGCAGTAGCAGAGAGCATTACAGGGAGTCTCACCCTGTACATAACATCAGACCGGGCATCCACAACCATGGGTAGCTTCTACACTTCTCCCTACATGGATTCAGTAACCCCGTTCCTATGCTCTCCCTTGGCAGCACACCATCATTAATATGCATGATGAGCTGCTGAGTGAGAACCATGGCCCTGTACATGGATACATTCCATGTAGGGCCTACACAGTGCCTACATGAATTTTATTAAATCCTGGGGCAAGAAAAGTTTGAAGAAAATTTATATAAAGGTATTGAGTATAATAGGAAACAATTTTATAGATGCATAAGATGTGGGAAGAATAAAGACCTATAAACAGAATGTGGATTCTAAAATTAATTCTCGGATACAACAGATTATAGATATATTTACAAAATCTTATGCAGAGCAGTTTGGCTCCACAAAGGTGGTGATAAATCATCCTCGTGGCACACTGGTATCCTCCGATATTGAAATCAAATTAGATTATATGTAAAAGAACTATGTAAACTGCATCCAAACAAAGCACAGGCAGGAGACAGAATTAGTAATAATGACCTGAGAAAACTTCAGCATGAACTTACAGTACCATTATATTTTATTTATTTTTATTTATTTATTTTATTTTTATTTTACGTTTGTTGACCGGGCTAGTCTAGCTGGATATATTTCCATTTTCAGTAGAGGCCCAGGGAGAAAAGCTCCAAAACATTAATAGTTAGATCATTACTTAAAATACAGCAACAGGATGGTAAACATAGTTGAAACATCGTAAATGAAAGCAGTTCACATAAGTATACAAAAATCTGTAATAATAATAAAAAGTGATCAAAAAAGATATTTACACTAGTATAGAAATCATTAAGAATGGTGAGATGAATTCTATTACACAATAAAAGTGACATAGTGTTGTTATGTACTAGGGTGTACTAACAATAAGCAGGATGAAACTACGAAATTGCTTCATTGTGGTCAGCAGTTCAGTTCTTCATCATAGAAATTAAGAAATATGTGTGAAAAAATTGGTAGGGTGTAGAAGTAACATTAGTAGAGGAAAAGGTTAGTCAGGTTTACAACATGGACATAACCAGTGAGTTTTAAAGTATGTTTTTAGTCTTTGTTTAAAGAGAGGCAAAGAAGAAAGTGTTGTTAGTTCATTTGGAAGGAGGTTCCAGTCTTTTCCCACTGTACTAGAAAACAGGGAATCTCCAGCCAAGTTATTAGTTTTGGTTATACTAGCTAGAAGCTTGTTAGAGGAGCGCAGTGAGTTTAGGTTTTTATAAGGGATTATGAGATTGGATAGTATGGGAGTGCTAGTAGGTTGATAAAATATCTTGTGGGTCATGGTTAGTTGGGAGATTTTCACAAGGTTTTGAAGTTCTAGCCAGCCAAGCTGCTTTAGATTTAGACAGTGGTGAGTTCGAAAGGGGTTACCAGTGGCAAATCTGGCAATGCTGTTATAGGCATGCTGTAGTTTGACAAGGTTATTCTTTCTGAGGTTGGTGTATATGGGAGAGGCATAGAGAAGAGTGGAAATTAAATGGGAATGAGCAATTTTGGTTTTAGCTGTAGGAGTTAAGAAAGTTTTGATTCGATATAAGGAGCCAGTTTTCCTGTTGACATTTTTAATGGTGTTATTTATGTGACTATCAAATGTAAGGTTGTTATCAATGGTAATTCCTAACAGTTTAGTTGTAGAGTCAGGGTGTATGATTGTGCTATTATTGGAAATGACAGAGAAATCAATTGGGGTAGACTTATTAGAGGGTGTAAAGAGAAGGAGCTTGGTTTTTTTTGCATTAAGAAGGAGACAATGTTTTGTGAACCATGTTTCTACTGTGTTAAATACATTCTGAGTCAGGGAATGTAGTACAGATGGTGAGGTTGCTGAGCAAATTAATGTTGAATCATCTGCATATTGAATGCAGGTGGCCTGTGGGATTGCAACATGCAGGTCATTAATAAAAAGAGAAAAAATAAGTGGGCCTAGAATGGAGCCCTGAGGGACTCCCAGTGTAACAGGTAGAAGGGATGATGTATTATTTGCCCAGAGAACTGCTTGTTGTCTATTGGTTAGGTAGGACTTGAACCATTTAATAGCTAAAGAGTCAAGAGAGAAGGATTCAAGAATGTTGATCAGAAGTGCATGGTTAACCATGCCGAAAGCTTTGGAGAGGTCATTAAAGAGTGCAGATGAGAGGTTGTTGTTATTACGATTTCTATTTTTAACATCTGTAAAGGATAACAGAGCGGTTGTGGTACTATGAGATGGCCTAAAACCATGCTGACATTTAGCTATTATGTTATTTTGTGTTAAATGGTTTAAAAGTTGATGATGAACGCATTTTTCCATGATTTTTGCTAAGGGTGATAAGAGTGCTATTGGTCGATAGTTTGAGTAGTCATTTGAGTTGCCACCTTTGTGAAGGGGAATGATATGGGAGATTTTCCAGATGTTTGGAATGTAACCTTCCTTAATGGTTCTGTTTATAAGGATGGATATTGGATAGGAAATTACTTCGGCTGCTTTTTGGAGGTATTCAGAAGGTAACTGGTCAGCAGAAGGGGTACAAGGCCTAAGTTTGTAGATGAAAGTGGTAGATATTGGTTGAATAGAGAATACTGGTAGAGTACTAGGTATGGACGTGGCAAGGTTTTAACTGTCTGGAATAAGTTGGCTAGCTAGTGTTTGTATGGTTTCTGTAAAGAAGGAGTTGAAGGCATTGGCTATTTGGTGGGGGGTGTTAGGGTCTGCCTGAAACGGGATAGGTGTATGGGAGTGCCCTGGGGAAAGGAGTTTATATACACTAGACCAAAACTGCTGGGGGTCATTTTGTTGATTTTGCTGTATTTTACAGTAGTAGTAGTTCTTTTTGTCTGTGAGTATTGCCTTTTTTGTAGTATTTCTTAGTTGCTTAAAAAGTTGTTGATCAGAAATATTTTTGTTAGTTCTCCACTTTGCCCAGATTTTATTTCTAAGTAAGATCTTTTTTTTGGTTTCATTAGTAAGCCAGGGGGCTGGTTTGACTTTCATTCTAATGGTCCTTTTGGGTGCATGCCTGTCAAGGATAGATAGGAAATTGGAGTTTAGATAGTCAACAGCTTCTTGAAGTGGTAGAGTTTTTAGAGGGTTCCAGTTACAAGCACTTAGTTCATTTTGGAATAATGTTGGGTTGAAGTGTTTATTGGTATGTATGTTTCTATAGATGGGGGGATTAGAGATATCATTTTTATGCCTAAGGATATAGGTTAAAGTATGATCACTAACATCATCTGGTAGAGTTCCTGTGTTGTAAGTTTGTTTTTGTCTATTTATAAGAATCCAGTCTAGGATGCTCTCTTTTTTATTTGGTTTGTTGATTCTGGTAGAGGTTATGATAGTTTGACTGAAACCATGAAGGTTGATATGGGAGGAGGGATTATCAGCTTTGACAGTTTTCCAATCAGTATTAAAATCACCAAGTATAATAGTTTCTTGGGGGTATGTAGAGGACACCCAGCTTAGGATGTTTTCTATGTTGCTAATATTATTCCCAGGTGGAAGGTAGATGCAGATAATATATAAAGATTTGTTAAGGTTTATTTGAAATTTAGTGACAAGTACTTCAGCTTTACTATCTTGTGGTGGGTCAAATGGTAAGGTGGAGATTTGAAGTCCTTCTTTGAATAAGACTGCAACTCCACCACCCTTACTTTTTATACGGTCTAGTCTTAGTATATTGTATCCTTGGGGAATGATTTCATTGTCTTTGGTCTTTGGCTTTAACCATGTTTCTGTTAGACAGAGGATGTGAAAGCTATGGGTATCTTGAAGGGCATGAAGTTGGGTTACTTTGTTATTAACACTATGGATATTTAGATGTCCTATTAGCAAAGAGTTGGGGAGTTTGGGCTGGGTAATCAGGGTAGGTGGATTTGTAGGGCCAGGGTTGGGGTGTATGTCACCGTCTTTTAAGGTGGGCTTACAAAGTCTTGTTGTGGGGTTATTAATAATGATTGTTAGATATTTCACTCTTGTTATAGTAGCTGTATGGTATTTAATGTGGGAGAGTCTATGGTATTTAGGTAGTAGGTAGCTGGAAGTTGAGGTAATGTTAAGTTTACTTTTAGGGAAGACAGAATTGTGAATTGCTGTCTGTTTATGGGAGTAGTTAAAGTGGTTATAGTATGTTTTTTCAAATGAGGTAAGTATGTAGGCATAGGTTAGGATAGTTGAAATTATGCTTAAGAGTAGGATTTTAGTAAATTTTGATTTTACAGTTAGAGTCATTTTTAGAGATTTAATGTAAGATGTTCTAGGAAATTGAGTGGAATGTAACAAGCAAGGGGAATAATGAAAGAGAACAGAGTAAAGGGGAAGGTGACAAAGATAGTGGTTAAGGAAGAAGGGTGTGGTGAGTTACTATAGAGACAGTTATGGAGGTAGTGGAATAACAGGATGGGAATACTATAGAGACAGTTTATGGAGGTAGTGGAATAACAGGATGGGTGTGGAAGTATGAGTACATTGATTGCTGAGTGTGATTTGTGGGATGAGGGAGGGGGTGTGGTAAGTGAGGTATAAGGTTAAGGGCACTGGGGGTGGGTGAGAATTGGGGGTAGGGTAGGGGAGCGGAGTGAGCCCGCAGGGCGAACGGAGCGGGTTACAGCTAGAGGCTGGAGGCAATCAGTCATACAGCACAACTATGTTCTACAAGCTTAGGGAAGGTAAGAATATTTTCTAGAGTTATGTAGTAAAAGGCAATAGAGTGGTATGCTTAAAGAAAGGATGTAAAATGGGAAGGAAAGGTAACAGATATAAGTAAATAAAGGTAACTGGATTTCAAGTGAAATAAGGAAGTGTAGGACAGGCATATTAAAGATAGACAAATAAGGGTCTGGGTGTAGGTATAATAAGCACAGAGAAAGGTCCCTCTTTCCTATTCTTTCCAGAGGTTCAGTTATGATACTAACAGTACATAAAGGTAGGTGGTTTAACCTTCCGACTGTGGGGGGGTACTTCCAGTAAGGGTATTTGCAGGGTAGACAGAGAAAGGCTGCTCCACAGGGTTACAGAAGTTTGTCAGGCAGGTAAGAAGCAGCTTTACTTGCTTAGAGTCCTGCTGCCCTCTTGTGGAGGAGGAAGGGAGTTACATTTCATCTACAGGGGAGGTAAAAAGAAGAAAACAGGTGAGAAAGTTGTTGAATGCCTGGGGTGGGTCCTCAGGTGTGCTGGCCCTTACAATAGGTTCTACTGTAACAATCACAAAGTTTAGTTTAATACCTATTGGAGCAGTAGCTTATTCTTATACTAGAAGGCTGGGCGAGCAGAGCCTTAAAAATACGTAGGGATTCTTATAGGGTAAGCCCTTCCTTTCCTGAAAGGTTTTCATCTGCCTTGTAATGTTGGGGTATGGTGAATAGAATGTATCACAGGCACAAGCCTAAAAGCTAAAAAAGAGATAGAGAAGAGTAAAAACCTAAGATGAAAGCAAGGGTGAAAGTTACATGCAAAAGTGAGTAAGAACTGGTGAGGACAAGTACAAGTTTCTAGATAAATCAAGCATTTCATACAATGGAGTTGATACACAGCTGGTCAAGCAGACTATAACAAAGTAACTATGTTAATCTAGAACAGTAAAACACATATGTGGTGGTTGTTAGTTAGATACTGTAAAAGCAGAAATAGGTATTCAGTAACCTCCAACAGTTCAAGGTAATGCACTAATACATATGCAGTAGTCAGCCATGACATACACTAATACAATGCAGTTACATTAATTTATAATCATTTTTAAAATAAGGTTTTAGTTTCAAATAATTCCCTTAATTTGTAATCACTTTCAAAGTAAGGCTTTAGTTTGAAAAGACTTGTGAGAGACAAAGATATGTGGGACATGAAGTTAGCACAGCCTATTAGATAAGTAATTGTTTGGAGCTACATTCAATTAAAAGTTATAGGTGTTAGGACCGCTAACTGAGTGCAGCAAATATCGCTTAATAATATGGAATAGCTGAGGGTAAGACTAGGTGAGGATTACAGTATAGTGTACCATAAGTATAAAATGTATGCAATGAGTGTGCATAATGTTATCCCGGAATAACATGTATTTCAGCTAATACAAAGAAGGTATCCATATATCTGTAACTTGCTTCCGGTTTATTAGACTCTCTTGGATGATTTAAAAAGTGCAAACTTAACAAATTGTCATCTAAAGGAACTGGTAGTGTAGTGACAAGGAGTCCAAAATGCTACTCTGGCTAGGTTAGCGTGTTCTACATATTCTACGCATCAGAGCTCATATGGCGCATGTAGCGTTCAACGCTGTGAGAAGCATTTGGGATTGTAACCCAGAATGCAAAAAAGTAATGAAGTAACTCGTTTAAATGGTTCTGATAGTTTAGAGACAAGGAGGCCAAATGCTACTCTGGCTTAGTTAGCGTGGTCTGCATATTCTACGCACCAGAGCTCATAAGGCGCATATAGTGTACAACGCTATGAGAAGCATTAGGGACTGTCGATCATCAATCGACTATTGCAATAAAATCTACCGGAATCCTCATAGAAGTTGAAATTATATTTGTTATTTACTAGACTGTATAAATATGGGGAGATTTCTCATGGTTGGAGACATGCACTTGTTAAACTTGTCTTAAGGAAAAGGGAAATAAGACAAACATTGAGCCATACAGACCCATACATTTACTTTCATGTAGCATAAAAATAATGAAGAATATATCATCAGAATTTGAAAGGTTGGGAATGGAAACCATATATCAGCATGCATTTGTTAAAAATAGATCTATTGCCACCTGTAACATGATGTTGTAGAACAATAACAGCTATGAATGAATGATATTTATTTAGATTAAACTTCAGAATTTGATAGGGTCATACACACAACAGTAGTCTGTAAATTGGAAAAACTAGGCATTGATGTACTTTTGATGAGATGTATAGCTGCATGGCAAGAATCATACAGCAATTGGACAGGTGAAATTCGAGTTTACAGTCAAGATGTCCCACAGGGCCCCATCCTAGACCCATACTTATTTACATTGTATTTTTCAGCTCTGTCTTTTTCATCTGAGGTATTCTACAATTTATATGCAGATGACTTGAAATGAGTAAACTGATGACGTGTTGCATATAGGGTATCTCTGCAAAAGAACTTGACTAAATTGACCATTTGGAAATAGGAGAATAATATGCTAATAAATGCATCAAAAGCTAAGCATATGAGAAATAGGAGACATAAACTGAAAAGTGAATACTTAATTCATCATACAGTGAATGAATCTTTAAATGAGAAATAGGAGACATAAACTGAAAAGTGAATACTTAGTCATCACACAGTGAATGAATCTTTAAATGAGAAATAGGAGACATAACTGAAAAGTGAATACTTAATTCATCACACAGTGAATGAATATTTAAATTAATTTAAGGACCTGGGTATAAGGGTAGATCCAGCTTTGAGTTTTTCTATTTTTATCAACCAATTGGTTAATGATAGTTATAGGACTATAGGTAGTATAAAATATTTATAAAGTCTAGGAAATCAGAAATGAAGTCATTGTTTGTTAGTTATATTTGACCCCGATTTGAGTATGGAATAACAATATGGAAACATTATAAGAAGACAAGCATGAGTAAACTGGAAAGAGTACAGCAGACATATACCAAGGACATCCATAGATGTGAAAATGCAAGTTATTATGAAAGACTAAAATATCTGAACTGGTACAGTGTCTTATGTAGATATTTAAGATGAGACCTTATTCAGGTATATAGTGCATTAAGAGACCACTACATCTAGGAATGATTTGAGTTATCAAAAAGTAGTAGAGAATCATTTGACAACCTATGTAGAAAATATAGGGATGAGAAGTGTACTAAATGGTTCTCTGACAGAGTAGCTGATGCATGGAACAAACTACCAAATTACGTTAAAGCAAGTACTAGTTTAGATATTTTTAAGAACAGCCTGGACACTTATGTGAACAACTGTATTGACAGGTTAGACTGGCATTATTGCCCATGTTTGAAATATTTGTATGTATGTACTGCAACTACTAGAAATATAAGCATCAGAGCAGATTAGCATACTGACTTTGACCTGATGACAGCAAGATGATTTTTGTTGATTTTATTGGTATAAATCATTTTGCTGCAGTTCCTTTTAAAATTCCTTTTATAAAGCTGTATTACAGTATGGACATAGTTTAATGTGCCACCTCCTTTGACTCACTATATAACTGTACCATGCTACTCTGTGTACAACAGCAATCCCCAGTGTAGAACCTTGTGTTTCTTTTTGTGTGTGTTTTATATATATTTTATGAAGAGATGTTCTGGTAGTAATTGAAGAGGATTAGGGGACGAGCTGTTAATGACCTGCTTCCTGTAATCTAAGGTTGGATTTTCTTAGCCTTCATTTTTGCCTGTTTGTGACCCTGAGCAAGTCACTTAACCCGACAGTGCTCACAAGTTGCCTATGAAAAATGCATACTTGTGTCCACTGAGTTTACTTTGTGAACAAATAAAAAAAATTGCATGTTTTTTCTTAGGCAAACATTTTTTTTCATATTGTGGCAAAGAATCACCAAGTCTTCATTCTAACTGGAAATATTTTAGATATATTCATGACAGGAATAATTTTGACTATAATGATGCAGTTTAATTTGCAGTTTAGCTGACAGAAGTTATGAGCAGAACTTAGAACTACATTTGATCTTTATTAGTTCTCTACACTTTTCATTTTTAGCGTTTTATTCACAGCAGGATGTTGGCATGGTTTGGTTCTTTACGTTTTGATGGAGTATAAGTGTCCTATTATTAGTACTGAAACACCACCAATTATTTTCAGTTGGAAACCAAGCAAATGTCATATCATTCTGTTGTGCTTATGTTTAGGTTTCAGTTAATGAAGCTAACCTTATATATTCTACCCAAGCATTCTTTCAGGCATATTTCAGACTAAGAGCACTTCAGGTAACTTTTACACTGAATGATTAAAATGACAGAGCAACTGGTTAAGAGACAGTAGTGTGTTCATTAGTATTAAATTACACCTTCTAACATGTTCTCTACATTCCTGTCAACAAGACCTTCAAAAATAGAAATATCCAGCTGAAAATCTGGGCATCTAGTTTACATAAAATTTGTATACCAGAAAGCACATAACTATTCCCCCTTCCAATTGGACTGTGAGATATTACTCAAAAACTCTTTTTTTAAAAAATGGCATGTGATAAAAATGATGAAAAATGTAATTACACTATCAAAAAGACAGTGTGAAATCTGTAGCCATTAATGAACTGTATTGCAAAATTCTGCCACACAAGATCATTTATTTTTTCTTCAGAAAAAGAGAGATGTAAGATATTAGTGTCACTAGTTTTATCATGTACTGTCAGTTTTTGTGTGCTAGACAGCTTTTTGAATTATGTGTGAAGTGGGGTTTTCAGAAAATTGTGAAGGGATAAATAAAGCCAGACAATAGGAACATTTCCCCAAAACAGGGCGATTTGACAGGTCTATATTCATGCATAGATATGTGAAGCTGTTTCTCAGACATTGTAGGGGGAAATGGTTGAAATCTCCTCTGCAGTAAAATATAGTCACAAGGCTTTGGACTTCTGAAATTTGGGAAAGGAACCAAAGTACTGAGAGCAAGTAACTTGAGGGGGGAAGATGATAGAAAGGGAAGACGCCAAGAATTTATTTGGACTGCAGGTTAGCAATTCCATTCAATATCAAGGACTAATATCAGACTATAGGCAAAGAGAAAGAAATAGGTGGGTTCTAAATGAAAAGAGCAGCACTGGTAGACTTTTTAGCAGAATCTAGAACAGAAGCTGCCATTATAAAAGGAATAATTAGTAGAGCACATAAAATATTGCATGAGAACAAGAATCAATTAGAGGATGTTAGAAAGGATTGGGAAGAGAGATTGGATAAGCAATTTACAAAGAAACAATGGGAAGATATATGTATGTCTCCCAGATATGCAACACAAATGTAGAACATTTAGGACTTTTGCTTGGAAATGATTGCATACATATTTTTATACCCCAAGTAGACTTCAGACAATTTTTTCTCAGGTAGACAACAAATGTTGGAGGTATGGTGACGGGGAAGAAAGATGTAATTGGAAACATATATTTTCTGGGAGTGCAGTGAGTTGGAAGGATTCCCTGCAGGATGCACTGTCAGTGATCTTGTGTCGACAGATTGGTGTGATGAAGAAGATGATTTTTCTGGGCTATGATACTGAATCGGAATTGCCTAGTTTTAGACATGGTAAGGCCTTGCTGTGTCTGATTATGGTGGCTGCCAAAAAAGCAATTACTAAAAAATGGAAATCAAAATCTAAACCATCTATTACTACTAGAAGTAGTGAATATAGTAACAGAGATACTGATATTGAAATATTTAGAAAAAGACAGGAGCAAACTGCATAGGAAAAATGGGAACTGTAGTAACAATTCATACAGGGGAGGAATGAGGTTTAAAAGAAGACAGGTTTTAATTGAGCTTTGTAATTTGACTGAAAATGATTGGGTAGATTAAAAGTGATGTATAATATTTGCAGCTGGGAGTGTATCAGCATTGTTTGTGACATAAAATGCTTGTAACTAGGATTGTGCTGGTGTGGTTTATTTTCATTTATATAAAAGTACGATTGCCTGTGTTGTAAGTGATGGTTTAATAAAAATGTCTCTTGTTTAAAAAAAAAAGGCTTTGGATTACCAAATGGGTGCACTAATATTTATTTCATTCTTATTGCTAACCTGGACAATGTGCAGAAAGCAGGAATGGAGAACTCAGTTATAACCAAGGTGTACATAAACTATATTGAAGTGAGGTTTGAGAAAGAACGTAAAGTTACTGGTGTCGGTGAAAAATAAGAAGGCTGTGTAGATAAAGGGGTAAAATGAGACAGTCATGATATGCAATGCCAGAATAAAAGCAGTGAGGATGCTATGAAGGAAGATATTGAAAGGAGCCCTTCTTTAGGACAGCTGAAATGAGATATGTTGCTACTAGGATACAGGCCTTAAAAAGATAGAGCATGGTGAGTAATGGGTGTAAACAGTTAAACTGCACTTAAAACAAGTTGTCTCATTTCATGAGGACAACCTCACATTTTGCTATTATATATATACTTAATTTTTTTCAGCTGTTGAGCATTATTTAATTCACGTGATCATGGTAATGCTTAAAGCATAACAACTAATTTGTGTATTTGATGGTTGAAGGACTCATTCTAGAAAATGAAATATTTTCATGTAATTAATTGTTCACTAAATACTAGCTTACTTCCAGGTATGGGAAATTAAGTACATTGTAGTGTTATATACATGCCTAACATTATTTTTAGATCTAGGAGAAGGATGAGATCTTTTCTGTAGTTTCAGAAATGATCACTATGCTGAAATCATAGAATGTATAATAAATAGTTCGGAAGATGTACAGTACATTATGAAAAAAACATGAATATGACAAAGAAGGGGAGCTGAGATGTTCTGGAGACCAGACATTTGGGAGCTGGGTATTAGTTGATGGGAAACGAATACAGACACCATAAAAGATGAGAAAGTAAGTTGAAATATTTGTCAGTCACATTACAGAACTAATAAGAGCAGTATGTTTATAAATGGGGAGCCTCAAAATGCCCATGTTAAGTTGTTAGTTTCATTTTTTTTTTTTTACAAGCATAAGAGAACATAAGGGGATTGTTAAGCCTGCTTAATAAAGTAACAGTTAAACAAAGGGCAACAGTGACATGGCAGTAACATGGATGAGAGAGTTCTTCACTAGTAAGGAAGCTGTTTATGAAACCCAGAACGGGGAACCATTGCATTGCAGCAAGCAATGTCACACCAGTGTGATAGGTTAGCATACATAAATGCATGTGAATTTTGGAAGGTGAATTTGGAAGAACTGAAGGATAATATATGAAGGAGGGGGAGGATATGAAAGGTTGTTTTGATGAGAAAGACTGCAGGTCTTTAGCTAGACAAATGAAATATTTATTAATTTCTTTCACTCAGAATATCTGCACTCCGTGCCAGATCTAGAAAATATTCTTCCCGGAACACTTCCCTTACTTTTATTATAAAGCCATGAAACTGTAGCTGAAGGATATCAAGCCAGGAAGTGAGGTTGGGGTCGACATTTTCTCTCGCAAGGTGTTGCTCCCCAGGATATTTACCTAAATCAAGACATCTGTTCTTTAGGCCTGCTTTGTGTTACTTTGTTGAGAGAACACTTGGGATAATGAAATGCAGAGGATGTTATTTGAGAAGCATGCATATTAAGAATGTTTTAGTGAATTTTCAGTCTGGCACTCAACACAGAATAGTAAGGCTGAGTTGCTAATGAGCTACTTCCTGCGATGCAGGGTTTGATTCCCTCAGACTTTATTTAGCTTTTGAATAAGCTTCACAAGTCACTTAATCAGACAGTGCTTTGGACCAACTGGGAACTGGGGTTTGGCTGCTTAATGGTCTCCTGAACTGCATTCTTAACTACCTATGAACATATAAAGTAGGAGTATTACCTAAAAATATATTTGCATAATGGCAGGAGAGATGAACATTCCATCTCCCCTCAGAACTCTCAACTAGCTCTCATTTGGCAGAGCATCTCTGATTTTGCCTCGTACATTTGACCTGTCCTTTGTAAAAATGTTTGTTTTTTTTTTTTTGGTAAATCACTTCAGATTACAGTCTATCATTACTACCAAGCATTACTTTCATTTTTATTTTTCATAAATGCATGCCTGTGTTAATCTGTTGTTCTTTTAACTTAAAGTGAACAGGGATAATATTTAAAAATGCCTGTTTTGCAGCCTTGTCCCATATTATTTTTGGCTTTGTCCATAATTTTTGAGGAAAGAAATTGAGAGCTGTACTTATCCTCCATCTCTTCCTACTCACTTAGATAGCTGCCCCATAACATCTTGAATGCTTTCAGGGATTCCTTCTTCACACCCATTTTTCTAGTCCATTTCATAGTTCTACAGCCCTCTCTGTAAAAAAAAAAAAAAAAACACACAATCCTTCAGCTCTACAGGGTCTGCCTCCATAGTCTGCCTGACTCTTTCCACCCCACCATCTTTCCTTGGCATGATTGCTTGCAGCAGTAGTATGTTTTCTGCCATTATCGCTTCTGGCCCCTAATAAAAAGAGGTTTTATGACTACAAGCTTCTGGTCATGGCTCTTTCCTTCATCCAGGGGATCTTTGGTATCTTTCCTTTGGGCTTCATACAATGGCCTGGCATTCTTTTCTTGCACAAGTTCCAGAACTGCAGAGTGGAAACATTAAATCTTTGCCACTTGACTGTGTTCCCCTAAGGATATGCCCCAACATTCTGTTGCTACTGCCCTCTCCAGGTGTGGCAACATGATCAGGTCCTTGTCCTTTTCTGTTGCCATCATCACTCTTCCCACCTGCTACATCATCACCAGTATGGTTGTGGCCTAAGGACTGTAATTGGCATTTGTTTACACTGAACCACAGCTGCCACCATTCAGCCTTCACAAAATCCTTTGCTAGACTTTTTTACCTTCCTTTACTACTAACCTTATCTTTCTGTGAACAGCAAACAGATTGTTCTTCTGTGTTCCCTAAGAAATGTCTGAGGTAAATAAGTCAGAAGTTCTGCACCCAGGACAAACACACTATGTTACTTCATTAGTCACATTACTAATTCCTGACTTTGTCCATCTCATCACAATGCTTTGTGTTTTTCCATTCAGTCCTATAGCTATCCAGTTCCACATCATAGCCTCTCATCTTTTTCCTGATTTTGCTTTATAAATTTGGCCTGTCCCTCATATTTCTTTTTTTTTATGATAAATCGCGTACATCTGCTTAGTAATGACATGGATAGTTTGATATTTATTTTTCAGAAAGTGTATGTTTGGTCATAGCCTACTCTAATTGAATTAGATTAATATTTACCAGTTGTCCTACATTTGGATCTTAGTCCTCCCACAATTCTTTTTGGCTTTGTCCAGAATTCTTGAGCAAAGATGTTGAGAGGTATCCTTGGTCTTATCCATCCTCTCTAGTTTTCGTATTGTCAGGACTGCATCTAAGACCATACTGAAGTCCATACAGACTACATCTGCTGGTACCTCCCTGTCAGGTTAATCGGGGTGGCCTGACAGCTCCTTTTGGCCATGAAGCAATATTGGTTGCTGTCCTACCAATCATGGTTCTCTAGAAATGGTGCAGGCCTTTCCTCTCAGTACACTCAGTATGATTTTCCCTGTCAGTACTATTAAACCAACAGGCTTGTAGTTCCAGAGAGATTTATTCTTCTCCCCCATTGTTCACAGGTACCACAGTTGCTATAGTTCAGTCCTCTGCCATTACTACAGTTGTCAGTGGTCTTTAGAAGATCCTCATTGAGGTCTCTTCCCAAACAATATCCACATTTCTGTGGATCTTTGGAGGCAACATGTCTTATGCTTTTATCCTCCACAAGGTCAGCCAGTTCCCTCTGAATGTCCTCCCTTTTTATTTTGATATCTATCCACTGTACTTCCCTTTCTGAAGAGCCCCCCCCCCCCACCAAAAACACAGAACCCTCCACTAGATTTTTCTTTGTGAAGGCTAACCCAAAGTGTTCAGTACCTGTGCTTTCATATGTAATCTTATTATTGTGTTTGCTCACATGGTACATCTCTGTCCCTTTTCTTCTTTCTTCTATGTACCTAAATAGCCTTGCTGCCTTTCTTTCCCCTTTCTACTAACTCCCTTTCAGGTTTAACCTTTGCCCTTCCCATGTTTCTTTCCTTTTTGCTAGCCTCCTTTTAACTTTGCCTCCTCCCCTCTCCACCCTACTTCTTGTAGGTCTTAAATTTGACCACATTGCTGTCCTCATATTCTTGTGTGGCTACATTGGGGTACTTTTCTTTTTTGCCTTTTCCTCACACTCTTATCCACAGACATGAGTATCCTATTTGTATATGTGTATGTTTAAGAGTAAGTACACTGATGTGGCAAGTCTTTTCAGGCATGATCCAGACCCAGAAGATTAACAGCAAAAACAACATTATTGCAATAAGAACTTAGAATAAAAGTTGCAAACCAATAATAAAGTAACAGACAATTATATGTTAGCAGTACTGTATAAAAAACAGTAAATGTATGTAATAAAAGAAAATTAGACTAAGACGAGTCATATTTTTACTTGCATCATACTGAGAAGTAGTTGAAGCATCAAACAGGGGAAGTGGGAATAAAGTAGGAAATAACTTGGAGGAAGCTAAGTTAAGCAAACAGTTAAGAAAAGCAGGGCATGTAGTTAGAAAAAGAATGAGAGCGCTGTAGAGCAGGCTGAAAGTAAATGATATAAGAGATTCATCTGACTTCCACAAAGAAGGGTAAAGAGGGGGAGGGAGTCAAAAGATTAGTATGCATTTAGACTGTGGGGGGAATTTAATAAAGTCTACACAGGCTTTTTATTACAGTGTAGGCAACATGATGTGCTGTTTACATCAGTCAAGGGAGATATGAAACAGTGGGCTCACATGATATTTGGCCTACTGTCAATCCCAACAGATCATGTGCTGTTGTTCCCCCACCCCCAACACAGCAGTCTTCCCATATAACTGCTTTAACAGTAAGTCAGCAATGGTATATCACCAGACCAGGCAATCTTACGGCTGTAACATGGAACCCGATCACACAGTCTATGTCTCAAGTAATGCAGGAATAACAATGTACATGTTTATGCTGTTGATTGCGTGATGAATGACTCCTCTCTGTCTGGTAGCCTGTGTGGCTCAGTGGACTATGGAAGTTAGCATGGGTGGAGCTGTTGATGGTTCAAATCTGGAAGTATTCACATCTTTTGCATTTGAGGTGTCATGTTGTTTTCACAGACTATCATACCTCTCTGAGTGAACAAAATGTGGACTTAGCCGGAAAGAATGAGGGGCAAAGGCCCAAAAACAGGGTCAGAATTTAAATATTGTTCCTATAAACCTAGAAAGTTACTAGAATAAAAGGTGTTACGTTATGACATATTTACTGAATGTTATACAGTCTGAAACTCAAATGTTTGCCATTAGTTAGTATTATTTAGTGACTTCAATATTCAATAATTTACCAGTACACCACACATGATTGAAGAACAGACCAAAAGTATGAGGTAATAATCTGGACAGTCTGAGAAGTTATGTATAGTTGAGAGGTATGCAGAATATCAGTCTGTGTGTGTGGTGTAACATGAACCTCAGTCACATATGAAGTACAGCAGACAGCTGGGGAATGCTGTGGACATTTTGAGTGAAGTGCACTACTGCAGAAATAGGGGCAGATGTTAATGTCTGTAAAACACAAAATCCTGGACTGGAGTACAGGTAGGTGTGACCTGGAGTCACTTTATAGGTACTGACAGTCCCTCTGGGCAGTCCCATACACTTAGTTAAAATGAGCACAATTCTGTTGCGCCATCATCGAAATGACCTGTTCTGTATAAATATGTCTATACTTAAAGACGTATACATATCCATCTGTCACTATCTGTCTCCCACATACATAGTATATCTATTGCTATGTAGTTATCAAATAGATATATACCGATATATACTGATATATATATATATTAAAATGATGCATAGACTCTTCCCATATATCTACATTATACACACACACACACACACACACACACACACACACACACACACACACACACACACACACACACACAGCTACATTTATATACACTTCCCTGTTTATATACAGAAATATGTCTGTGGATGTCTGTAATGTCCTACATAGCGCAGATTTACTCACTAATATTAGGTTATCACACATCCATACAGTTGCTCAAAGGATCCAAACTAAGAGTGCAACAGTACATAATCCACTTATCTACAGACCCCTGTGCCTGCTGGATGTCACCATGTAGACAGATACAGGTGAGCAAGTGGTGTAATGTATAACGTTGTCAATGCCCGTATGGATAGGTTGCACTGTACCTGCCCACAGGTTTGCTTGTTAAACTGCAGGCAGCCACATATGGTCATACTGGTAACTGTACACACATAGCTGGGAAAATAATATATCTGATGTTGTCAGTCTTCATTCATTCATGACGGATGGGTTTCTGTTCTGTCCTCTGAACCAACTTGGCCGGTATAACAAGCTCCCGCCAACCAGAAACTCTCGAGCCAAGGTTATCCATAGGGCCCCTGTCCTCACCTCAGATCTCGTTTGCGACATAGAGACTCAAGACACACCAGGCCTGCTGTCAAGCTAAGTGTTATAATTTTTCACAGCTTTCAGATATTTTACCTTTTATTTTTTTCTCCAATCTCTAATTTGTTGGTTGTTTTTAAAGTCATAGCCTTCGCTGTGTGAGTGCTTTCTTCCCCTAATTACCTTGGTATCTCTTCATACTGGCCCCTCTCTTCCCTTTATCTCTTGGTAATCTTAATACCATCATTGGTATTTTTCCTTCCTTTCTTTACCCTCTTGTATATACCTTTACTACCATTGCTGGTTAAAAAAAAAAAAACTTTCCTTATTGTGTGTGTTTCAACAGGATTTCTTACTGTTTAGTTTTCTTACTGTTTTTCTAATTGCTGTTCCATTTATAGTTGTTGACAGCAGCTGACAAAAAAAAGCACCACTGGTTTTCAGCAGCATGATAAATGTGGCAGGAAGATGCCAAATTCCAATGGCCATCTCTCCTGCATATACTGCCTAGGAGTAGCACACTTTCAGGTTCAACCTTTGTGTGAGCTCTGTAAGTGCCCTTACTTTAGCAGAGCATAAAAACAAGCTAATCTTAAAAAGACTACTAAAACCTCTTTCTTGGAGGCTTTATCTGAGGCTTAAGTATCAACCCCTCATTAGAAAGAGACAAAAAAGAGGAGTCTTCTGGTTCCAACATCTCCTCAGTCACAGGAACCAAAAACCTTTAACACCCAGGCTCATACCGAATTTAAGACTAAACTTGCCAAAGTGACACCGATAACTATCTCGGCACCGAAGCCTACAACTTCTTCCATGGTGCCATCTTTGACTATGGAACTGACTACTGCATCAGTTTCCTTGGTATCAACCCTTTCCATGGTACCGCAGACCCTGTTGGCACCAAAAATAGTTTCTCCTTCAAAATTAGTAACTCCCTCCCCATCATAACTTTCAGGTCCTTCGACCTCGGTGCCGAAGGTCGAGACACTACCCATGACCCGATACTCGCCCTTCTTCAACCCCTATGTTGGGCAACAGCTTAGCCCATTTCTTGATCAGCCAGAATCTCCATCGGGAATGTCCACCCATTCCACCTGGTGCCTTTGGGAGCTTGAGGTAGTGAGACTTGTGGATCAGCTCCTAACAACCAGAGGTATCCCAATTCCATCTATGACCTCATCCCACCCATAGCTGAGAGGTTTTCTCCACAGACTCCAACCTATATTCCTCCTTCAACTCCTGTACAGGTCTTGGAGCTCTTGATACTGACACCCCTCCCAATGCCAGCTTCTTCAGTTCCACTGCTGGATCTCACTGTGGTTCCAGAACCGACCATGTGGACCACTGCTCAGTTGGAGCCAACCCACCCATGGGACCATGACTGGTCTGTCAGCACCATGATTCCTAATACGGCACTGATTCTTTTCTACAGTGCCATCTATTGTACTGTTGGCTTTGACAGCTCCGAGTCCTCTCATGGCTCCTTCCTTGGAGGTGGGCTTGTCAGAGTGAGGTGTGACCCCGGTTCTGAGGTTGTCTTTCTCTGTTCTGAGCTCCCATCCCTCTCCAGATGGGCCTGTCTTCCAGGTTATGGAGAGGGCACTGTCCTCAGCAGACTCACAGTTGTCTCCTTTGGTGCTGGAATGTTTTATTTATATATATAGATAGATAGATATATATATATATATATATATATATATGTGTGTGTCTGTGTGTATATATATGTATATATATGTGTGTGTGTATCGCAGCTGGCACAGTCCACTACATTGGGGCAATGGGCACAGGAGCAGCAAGATAGCTTACCGCAGGGTACCCTCTCTACGGAGTCCTCTTCAGACATTCCGCCTGATGAGCCACCCCACAAGAGATCGTGCAAGAGGAACCACATTGATTCACCTGAGGAATCTCTCAAAGAAGATGCAGATTATGATGAAGAGGAAGGGTCCCCATGGTCGCCCCTGAAGATGTCTCCTTTGGAAACATACTAGAGATATTGAAACAGAGGGATGACTGAAAGCCCACTAACCCTTCCTCTGAGGAATCTGTATTATTCCAAGCTTTCTGTGCCTGACTCTTTACTTCCTGGGTGACCCCACCTGCAGATGAGTTGGTCAAGCTCATTGTACAGCACACTTGGAAGGACCCTGACACCACTTAGCCAGTCCCCTGGAGACCAGACAAAATATTCTCCCCCCCAGAGGATCACCCTCACTGGTCCAAAGGCTTGGCAGTAGATGCTATGGTGGTGGCAGCGGCCACAAAGAAGGAACTCAGAGGAGAGTCCTGCTGTCTATCCTCCAAACAGACAGTCTCAGATGTTGGACAGATTAGGGAATTGGGTTTATGCTTCAATGACCTTTGCCATTTGGTCGTTGAATTATTTAGCACATTTCACCTGTCTTAAAAGGGACCTGATCATGGAACTTTCAGGAACGCTAGCAAGAGCAGCTTCTGATGAGGTATGTGACAAAGTTGCTTCCCAGCTTGCCACACTGGAGTCGATATCTAATTCGTCCATGCGGTTGATTGGGCATACAACCAGGGGGACAGCCAGAGCAGTGGGTTCAGGCATTCTCTTGAGATATCATGCTTGGATGCACTTGTGCGACTTTGTGGACCACTTTAAGTCTTCCTTTGTCAATGCTACCATTGATGCATCCTCTTTATCTGGTCCAAAAGTCAGATATGTTAGCCAGGTGTGAGAAGGACAGCAAGACCCTGTCTGCTGTGGACGTACATTTTTCCACTCCCCAATGATCCTACAACAGGAATCAGAGAAGTGGAAAGATGTGATTCAGGAAATCCCAAGGGCATTTTCATGACACACGTGCTGAGTTTTCCCCCAAGGCAGAGAAGGAAACTCACAATGCCCCCCCATGGCAGAGGGGCCTACATAACCAGGGCTCCAGAGATTCCTTTTCTGGGCAGCCCTATTAGCCCTCCTGAAGAGTGGCCCAATTGCTTACCTCTGGAAGCAGTTGGGGGATGATTCTCTCTGCACCACTTAGCCTGGCATACAATAACATCAGATTCTTGGGTGCAGATGATAATTACCAGGGGTTACCACATTCCCTTCAATTTTTATCCAAAGCTTCAAATGCAAGCTGCTCAAAAAGAGACTCATCCCAGCAGTCGCACCAGACAAAATAGAATCCGGATTTTACTTGAGGTTCTTTAGTGCCAAAAAAAAATGGGGACTGGAGGCCAATTTTATTACCTCAGCATCCTAAACAAGTTCATTAAACAAACTAAATTCTGGATGTTCTCAGTTTAGTCTATCCTTCCGTTTCTGGAAAAAAGACAATTGGATGTGCTCAATAGACCCCCAGGATGTGTATTACCATATACAAATGGACAAATGCTCCAGGAGTTATCTGCACTTCTGTCTCATTGCCAATAATTACCAATTCTGAGTGCTGCTCTTTGGTCTCTCCACAGCCCCCTGAGTGTTCACCAAATGTATGGCAGTAGTAGTAGCTCACTTGAGACTGCAAGGATTCCAATTGATTCCTTACCACCCCCACCAAGCATCTACTTCTTGCCTTGCACTACACCCTATAGGTGGGCACGGCTCTTGGGTATCTCAATAAACAAAGAAAAGTTGAAACTAGAACCTACTCAAAGCCTAAAATTCATAGGAGCAGCATTCGACACAAGGTTCTGTCTTGTCGCTCTTCCTCATCATATACTACAGTGGCTAAGATCTCAACTCTGGGTGATACTGTCTCAGGATAAAGTCCCTGCTCATTTAGTTCTTCAACTGCTAGGATCAATGACAGCTACAATCACCATTGTACTCCTAGCCAGACTCTTTATGAAGCTTCTACAATGGCTCCTAGTGTCACAGTGGTCCCTATTAACACATCCTATGTCTCACCCTATCAGCATAACAAACCATTGCAAGCAGGATATGATTTAGTGGATGAAGTTGGAAAATGAATTATGGAGTGGTCCCTTCTCACTCTGTCAGCCCAAGGCCATTGTGACCATGGAAGTATCCCTGATTGGGGGTGGTGGAATTTCAGGTAAAGACAGTCCAATGCACTCGGTCCCCCTTAGAGGCCAATTTGCATATAAACCTCCTGGAACTGAGAGCGGTGCTTCTGGTGTTGCAAGCATTCTAATCTGCCCTCTCATTGGGGACAATTGCTATCAATTCAGATGACATGTCAGTCATCTGGTATATCAGCAAACAGGCAGGAACCAGATCCTATCTATTATGTCGGGAAACCATGAGAGTATGGCGATGGGCGATAGACTTCAACTGCTTTCTGGTAGCAATGCACATTCCCAGAAACTCTGTGATTACAGAAAAAATTGAGCAGGTACATTCTTCTGTCTCATGAGACGTCTCTGAATTCCAAGGTAGTGTTGGAAATTTTCATCGCTGGGGTCTGTCTTGCTGCAATTTATTTGCATTTCTTCCATCAATCACAAATGCAACAGCTTGAGGGGAGTCCCTGAGGGACACTCTTGTACATGATTGGCCTCTGGGACTGCTTTATGCCTTTCCTCCCTTTCTTCTGATTCCACTTTTTCTAAAGAAAGCACATTGGTTGAAAATCAAAATAATCCTCATTGCTCCCTATTGGCCCTGCCAAATCTGTTTTCCCTTCCTTTAGCCTCACCTAGTTCACCACCCATGGACTCTGGACCTGACTCCAGGATTACTGTCACATCCACAGGGGTTGGTCCATCCAAACCCATCAAGCCTCGATCTGACAGCTTGGTACCTCCACTTCTAGTAATTACCAGGCAAAATATAATCTAGCTTCACCTGTACAGAAAATACTTCTAGCTGCCTATAAACCATCCACCAGGAAAATTTATAGTATGTGGTACAGATTTCTGTTGTGGTCTCAAAAAAAAATTACTTGACCTGTTTTCAGCTCCAATTAATACAGTGCTGCAGTACTTATCAACCTTATCCCATTCAGGAGCATCAGCGTCCACTACTAGTGTCCATTTAGCAGCTATCTCAAATTTCCATAATAGTTTTGAAGATTTCTCTTTAATATCTCACTGTCTCTGCAAAACCTTCTGAAAAGGAGTCATGCATCTGAAGCCATCCTTTAAAGAGCCCATTGAACCTTGGAATTTGACACTAGTCTTAGAAACATTGACTCTCCAACCATTTGAGCCAGCTGCCACTTGCAAAATAAAATTTTTGTTTTGGAAGACTTTATTCCTGGCAGCCATCACTTCTGTCAGGAGAATATCAGAATTGCAGGCGTTGTGTGTGAAACACCCTTACATAGTTTTTCACAAAGAGAGATAGTATCTCTTCAGACCAACCCTTCCTTTCTACCCAAAGTTGCATCAGATTTCAACATTAATCAATACATAGGTAAGTGTTAACATCTACACACAGCCAACTTGCACTAAGTGTGTGCCTTGGCATGTCCTGTATGCAGTGATTGGAAGTGGTGCTAGCCTCTATGTAGCCATGTCTGTGAGCTTGTTAGAACATTTTGCATCATGTTATGGAACCATAGGACATTTGAACTTAATTAGCATAATATCCATATAGCCCTCACAATCATAGACATCTTCATACCCATAGGGATACAGGCAGATGCCCTATATTGAGATGATAGTCGCACAGCTAATCATACAGATGCCATGTCCTGAGGTGGACTGAGGAGCTCTGTGTGCCATTAGACAGGGTTCTTTTCCAAGGGTATCTTTAAGTCTGTTAGACAAATCTCTCCCACAAGCATGTAGTACTAACGTCACATGCTAGGTTAATGTCCTTACAGTGCATCCATCTACATTGCTTCCTACACATAGGCAGCATATGCAATCAAGCAGGGTCACACATTGCCCTGTATTCAAGGCACAAATCACCTCTGAGTAGTCTATATGCCAAAGGTGACAATGACACACATTGTAGACGATCCCCACTGAACATATACTGAAGACATGAAGTGTCCTTGTGAGGGACCATACTGTTGCATGCAGTTGCCATTACTTCTTTGAAACGTATGTCAGCAAATGGCCATTGAACTCACATATTGGCATGCTGAAGGAAGAGTAGTGGAGGTTATGAGTATGTCACTTACTGGTGACTGTGGCTGCAGCTATGACATATGATTCCTGCCATACCACTGTAGAGACATGGTGATCTGAGGCACATAAGGTGTAAACCTATGTGGCCAGGTCTGTGTGCCCAGTTCTTGACATGTTGCTACTGAAGTGCTACTTACCAGGTACATAGGTCTACCTGATGGAAATGGTACTACATATATATTTGTTTGGAGTTCATGGCCATTTGTATGGCAACATGCATGTGTTCATAATATCCTCTTGCAGGATAGTGACATACCACAGAGCCTCTGAGTGCTCACGATTTGCAGACATCAGCCAACACTGTTAGCCACAGTAATTCAGTATTTGTGTGTATCGTGGCTGAATAGATTCCAAGCAGTAGAGGACCCAGGACTGCACCCTGTTGAGCACTGCTGCTAACAGATGAGCTATTGGAGACAGATGTCCCTGTGTTGCATATGTGTTCCCTCAATGGTCCACTTAGTGACCCCTACAATGACAGTATCAGTCTGGGGGTTGTACACTATGATGTACCCTCACCCATGTCCTTGGTGACTGCCTTGGAAATGTCCACCATGTGTAATAGTCATGCTCTCCCTGTCAGACATCCAAACTGTGTACAGTCAACTGTGTGTAGATCACATATATATTTGTGCTGATCTCCATGATGATTGCCGCATGGGTATATAGATATGGATACATAGACAAAAAGGTGTATATTTATGTTGGTCAGTGGATGCATCACCTCTGGTTAAGGGTAGTACAATTGCTATTGTCCACATAGCTGGTGTGCAGCCAGTGGTGTCCATATGATTACAAGGGTTTCCCAATGGTGTTAGTAATCCTTGTCTGATCACATGTGGGATGCAGCCTGGAATGTTAGCATGTGAAATAGATCCTGTATATGGTCCATCGAGGGGCCAGTTATGAACTGCTCTGTAAATAAGGTTGCACTGGCACCTCCATGCCCAAAGTCAGAAGCGGTGCTAGTACCTGACTGTGACTGCTGTCTGCTGGGACGGTGTCCCCCACATTAATGCCCAAGACCACAAGCCCATGGTCTGCCATGTTGTGCTGTGGACAGCACACTCCCTGTATAGTGCTGGATGTACTGCCACTACGGGAGTGTGATTGTGCATGGCCACATGGACTCTCATTGCTGACCTACATCCATGAGTCCAACACTCAACTCCAACCACATGTTCCAGACACCTTCTGTCCACTGTATCAGTGAACCAATCCAGTGCATCAACAATGTGATGAAAGCAGTCACAGATGTCAGATTGTGCTGCATCCATAACCCTAAGCATACGTCTGGTGTTCCTTTCATAATGTGCCTGTGCCTCCATGACTGCCCAAAACATGCATTGAGTGACCTGTGATGTGACACCTGCAACAGGTGGTGGATGACAGCAGGGCTGTTACAGGCACCCCTGTCAATCCATCTGTGTGCAAACTCACCAGCTCTCTGGCTATGGTCAGTGTCAATACTCACTGGGGCCATAGTTGCCACACTTTCCTGTTCAATGTCCCCATCCCCTGTCCAATATCTGTGGCCTCCATGTATTGTGTATGTGTGGGCATAGTGACTGTGTTTGGTGACTATGAGGCAGAAGTGGAATGTCAACCTCTGGGACAGATTCAGCCCTGAAACCCCTGCCTGTGCCTCACTGTGGACATCGTCATCACCAGAGTCTGAGCAGACACTGACATCAGGTTGTGCAGGGGACAGACACCAACCCCCTCTCTCAGTCAACTGTGATAAAGAAAAAAGCAGTATATTAATACCCACATTATTATGCTCTGCAGTATTATGTTGTGATACATGTAAGGCTCTATACACTGTCATCACTATGGCAGACCTGTTGAAAACCCAACTGCTTATACTAGGGCAAGAGGACAGTACTCTTCCCACTAACCTCTGTAGTTACTTGAAAATAACATCTCATTACACTGCAGTTTCTTCAGCAACAGTGAGATACATTGCTGACATTTGTGTAGAATCTGCGCAGTTGACACATAGGACACTCTGTAGTGTCCTGACTGCTGCAAACTTACATCTATAACAGAAGTGTCATGCTTACCAGGAGCAGGACCATGGGCTTGGCCAATACCTGACAGACCTGTGAAAAGTTGAGGGAGAGGTAATGTCAGTACCACCACATGTTGCAGCATAGCAAGGTGACGCTTCCATATATCTCACATTTACAGTAGCTGCTGCTTTAATTGTTGTATTGGTCACATTCTGAGTATGAGAGTAAAACTGTGGTTAAACCTCCCCCCCAAAGACCTGACACCCATGCAAAAGTATGTACACCCTGACACACAATGCTACAGTGTTACAGTGCTGCTCAAACTAAGCTTACCTGCACGCTCCTCTGCTGTGGAAACTGTGGCACCCACATCCACATGTATGGTGTGATGGATGCCTAGGAGGTGTCATGTGTGCCTAGGTTCACCAGGAATTCCTCTGAGGCCAAGAGTGGTTGTTCTGCTGCAGGCCCTCTACCAATGAACCCATGATCCCTGGCTACATCTAAAGCTCTTTTTTGTGCAGCATTGATCATATCCATTGCACAGTGTCAAACCTGCTCATATGTCCTGCCCTGATAAACCCTCACATTCACCACATGGACAAGGTCAGCCAACAATGCACCCCACTGTTACCTGTTTTGCCCCCCCGGACAATATGATGTCATGATGTTACCACAGTCCTTCATGTATAATTTTATTCTACCAGAAAGGTGCATAGCATCTGGAGTACATGATTCCTGAAAGACAACAAAATGAGAACACATTACAGGATCATATACGTGGAAGTACACTATGTAGAGATACAGCAAGGACAAACTGGCTGGCACTATCCACTGCTTGCTCACACATGTCATACTCCACAGTGTTCAAACATACTAAGTGTGTGGATACAACTGGGATGGTGGCAATAGTCAGCTATTTCTGTGTGTGCTATGACAGATACTGCTGTATGATCATGCACTCAGCACTAGAGTCTAATGTACTGTGTCCACTACAGGCAACCCCCCCCCCCCAATTAATATGTCAAAAGAACAGTGCCAAACAAATAGCAGATGCAGTGTGCAATTACAACCACTATAAAGGGACAGGCCAGTGGAACCAGATTGCCACAATGACAATGATCAATGCACCCTTGATGTATTGTACGTCCTCTGTAGCTGTAAGAAAGCAGGAGATCAGTGACATGTCATTATCACAGGTCTATGAAAGACTCAATGCTGCAATCCCTATTCCCTGTAAGTATATTTACGCATCTGCATCCTGTTGTACACAAAAAAGGTTACATACCTGAAAGTGCAGTATCCCTCTGTTGATATGTGGTGTTAAGTTTTCACAAATGTGTGTTTTGTGTGAGGAAAATCTCATACAGAATAGTTCCCCACAGCCAGATGGCTTGTTTAACATGCTTCTCATCAGCAGGTAATTGCCTTTTAACCAGTCTGTGGGTCTGAAATACTAATTGCAGCCAACACAGCTGATTTGCTAATTGCAGCCAACACAGCTGATTTGCACTATCATCAGCCAATGACATGCAACTACTGTACAATATATAAGACCTTCATGTAGATTGGGGCCCCTTTCTGATATGTTGTACTGGACATTACTAGGGTGTGGAGACTACATCATCGCAGAGGGTAGGTCTGTAGCAAAAACTTTTACATAGAAATATGTGTGCTACAGGCTGCAGCCTGCAGGTAATAGACATAGGCAGAGAGTATGAACACTTTGGATGACAACAAGCTGTAGGAGTAACTGTGTGAGTTGTGTCAGCCTTGTTATAGAGGCAGAGCCAGAGTGAGGCTACTCTTTCCACTCCAGTTAAAGCATGTGTTTAAGGTAAGTATGTTAGGCAACGATGTCACTAACAGAGTACTAGGCAACATGTTTGGTGTATCCTTGAGCAAGATGGAGTATAAATATAAGAATATGTCCACCATTTGGGCAACTGCCAGACCATGTGTTACAGTCTGGTAGTAATTTGTAGCATGTATGAGAACAGGCCTTATTACAGGCAGGGACTTCCAATGTGTATGTTAGTTGTGCAGCTGTGATAATCTGCACAGTGACTTTAGAAGGATTGTGTGGTGCACTCTGGTATTAGTGGCCCTCATTTGCAGTAACTGCATTGACATTCTTTGTGAATGCATCATGTGACACTTTATGCACACACAGTTTTTGCAATAGGTTCGTTTATGTGACATGAGTTCCTACCTGCAGGCCTGTGACTTCCATCAGTGAAAAGAAGACATGTCATTTGAAATGCATTGTGTGGATAAAGAGCGCATGACTCTGTCATTAATTGCTGCCTTCACAATACTGTAAATTCAGTTCTACACACCACTGCATTTGAATCCAGGACGATGTATGACAAATTTACTGTTTGCAATGCATTTAACAGACTGAGCTACTGAGTCACTGCTACAGCAGATGTATTTGCAAGATATATGTGGGCACATGGAGGCTGGGATAAATATTTTCTACACCCATCAGTATGTGCATGGCTTTATATGGATGCATTTCTGCACCAGGGTCCCAATCGCTCATGTATTTTGCCATTAATGCCTTAGCAGGTGTCTTTCTACATGTTGCTGATGAAGGGCACATTTACCTGCTATCACAGGCCTCATTTACATCCATTATTATGTCTTTGGTGTTGTAGTGGTGTACTATTGCACCAGAGTCCAAGGTGTATGCACATTTTTTTCATTACATTTTAATCAAGTTTGAATGGCACACTGCGCAGCTCCACTGAAACATGCTTAATGACTGTAACTGGCAATTACTGTGTTTTGTTTAAACCACCTGTTTTAATTAAAAGTTGTGTGGTGTGCCAGGTTAATGCAGTGGTCTGCAGGTGTGATGGTCTCATGTTCAAAACATGGGACAGGTGTTTATTTTATAAGTGTGTATTATAATTTTAAAAACACATATAGTCAATATAGCTCTATTTAGCTGAGCTTAGTGGAGATGCATGATGCTGTGCATCTTGCAGCGTAACACTAAAAAAAACATATAAAGAAAAGAAAAATAGGAAAGTGGTGAAATGGGTTGCCAGCTGGGGGAAAACATAGTGAGACAGGTAGGTATGTGCAGGAAGGGTGTAGGAAAGGACCATAGCTATCCACTTCTTGTACAGCAACAACTGTGCACTTTGACAGAATTTCTACATGACTTTGAACTCTCACCCCCATAGAGAAGGGTGAGGACTACATAACTGTGTTGTCTAGCCAGTTGGACTAAATTACATATGTCCAGTGGACACGTGTGTGAAATGGAGAGGTATTTTTTTTTTTTTTTTGGTAAGGTGAGAGTGAAATGTTGGGGGAAGCAAGTTGGGTAGGTAAGGATGCATTTGCAGACAGACAAGACAGCAGACGAGGATGGTGTGTAAGACATGAGCAGGTGAACAACTTGGATAGGGAGGGTGTTGTAGAATCCAAGTCCCATGTGCCTCCACAATGCAGCAGCATGACTCGCATTCTCACCTATGGGTCTGTTAGCACTGCTCCTTCACTGCCTCAGGGGTGGCAGTGCTGGAGGCTGGACAGCGAGGCGAGGCTGCCCCACCAGGTCAGCCAGCATGCCCTCAGTCTGGTGAAGGTGGCAGTCAAACCCATGGTAGACTATCTTGGGCACCAAGTCTGGCAGCTCAGCCCATGTGACAACTCCCTCTCCACCACCGCTCCCAGAGGGGTCCTGCCGTCCTCCCATGAGGTGGTACTACCCAAAGCTGTAGGTAGTTTAGGGGCAGCAAAGGGGGAACCAAGGATCTGGGTCCCAGATGTGCTGGGACCTGGTTCCACAGCCAGTTGAGGCAAGATAGGTGAGCGGATCAACTGGAACTGGCCTACCGTGACGTGCTATGTTAAATGAGGTATAGCAATAAGTTAAGAATAGTAATAACCAAACTATTGTTAGTATTAACAGAATGGAACATAATTTTAATTAATTCAAATACATATTAATGTATAGAATGTGTAATGCAACAGTGGAACATAATTTTAATTAATTCAAATACATATTAATGTATAGTATGTGTAACACAACAGTAAATAACATAACAGTCAATATGTTAACAGCATGCCAGAAGAATTAAAGCATAAGGCCAACAAAACAGTTTAACAAAATATTTTAGCATGAATCATAATAAAACATAACCTATGCCCAGGCATACAGGGCATTGTAAGACCCCACTCTGATGGACCTCCTGCATATCCACAAAACAAACAGCACCAGAATTACCCATTCTAAAGATTTAAACCTTGCTTGTTATATAAATAGGACCTGTGGAGAGATAGGTATGTATCCCAGAGACTACTCCATCTATGGAACAGGCTCCCCATCCATGTGAATCAGAGTTCCTCCGTAACCCAATTCAAGTGCAACTTGGACAATTGGATTGGAAAGCGGAAATATATCCCTGGTTTGGCAGCCATGTCTCTAATGGACACGGGTAACCTGTAAGCCCATGTTTACACTTATCAAGGGTATCAGAACTTGTCAAAGATTTGGGATGCCTGGCTAGGCTTAAAAAGGCCCTTGTGGCCGTTAGCTTAGTAAACACCTATGAACCTATGAAAACGTAACAATAATAAACCACATTTTTCCAAAATATAGTTAGTTCAATAATATATGTTAATATTAAATCATAATAATAAATAAATGAAGATAAAGGGTGGGAAGAGAGAGAAAAATTCCATTACTGATATTGCAGATTATATCCCTGAAAACACTCATAAATAATCTACAGGTATGTAGTGTCAGTTTTGAGTACAGTGACTACAATTCTTCTATAACTAATGTAGCATTTGCATACCTCTCAAGTTGTTAGCACGGGTCATTATGGGCCAGGCAATAACAACTGCAGGTACACAACTACACAGAACAGTTTCACATAATGTGGACTTGTAGAACTACCTAGGTGCTCTGTAAGTGAATTTGGTAATACATTGCATTCCAGGTAATCATTTTTCTCATAATCTTGTGAGAGACAGATTAGGCAGTTTTAATTACATTATGAGAAAGTGTGACACTTGAGAGGCATGTTTGTGTACAGTATATAAACTTGACAGCCTTCAAGCCTTAGTTGGCCGGCATGGGAATAGAACCCAATAGCTGTGACTGCAGGGGACATCTGCAAATACTGTAATAATTGACTGCAGCAACTTAGTACAAGCATGCAAGGAATACAGCTGTACTGGACATAGTTAGATTTATTTGGGAATCAATTATGCTAATAAGTGTCTGTGAAATCTAAGCATAGCTCTGCTCATAACATGGGCTACCTCATCCATATACCTTTTGTTCCTAGGGTGGGAGAAAATGAGAGCATTATCTGGCTGGTAATGGTCTGGAGACAACCTTTTACCGTACTATGAGTTTAACAATACATCTTACAGGACATTTGTTTTGCATTCTAGAACTATTACAGTACTATAAGTGACTGCAGTGAAAGTAGAACACACATACATGGAATGCAACCGTACCACATATGTTACAATCGATTTATTTAGGAATCAGAAGTGCTGGTTAACACTTTATTGGCATTGCTGATAAATTTCTGTTAAGTCCACACAATATCTGCCCATAGAGTGGGGTACCTCACCCATATACCATTATTACCAGAAGTAGGAGTAACAGAAGGATTATGTGACCAATATTGGCCTGGAAACAGCCTTGGACCATACTATAAGTTAAACAATACAGTTTATACGCCATTCATTTTGCATTCTACAGCTATTACAGTGCCACACTTGACTGCAATAACCTTACCATAGAAAAGCAATGCATACAGCTTTACTGCAATGTTTATGACAACACATTCCTGCTGTACACCATTTTGCTTACTGTTATTGGTATTGTTTATTGCAATACAGTTCATTTTTTTGCACTACAGCTCTAATTGCCCATTTATTGCACTACAGTTCTATTTCCCCATTTTTGCACTACAGCTTGTATTGTTTATTCTTTATTGCAGTACAGGTTTTTATTCTTTATTGTTTATTGCACTACAGTTAGCATAATATATCCGTACTTACCACACTCATTGTGCAGCCTGGCCAGCCACCTGGCATGGGACTCTACATTGCTAGCCCGCTCAGCTGTAGCTGTTGGGAGAGAAGCACACCATTAAGCATGCTCATTTTGCAGTCATTCAACTTGCATATAGGTAAAACAGTTGAAAACATGCTTACATATTTGTGGTGCATTACCAGCTCTGGCTTCTTTGACTCACGTGTCCAAGTTTCCCTTCATCATCCTCATCAGGTCATCAAAATGGTGGCAACACAGCTCAACTGTGCAGGTTATGCCAGTAACACTGGTGAGTTCCCTGGTCAACTGTTTCCAGGCCTCCACCTTACATTCCAAGCCCTGGAAACCACCCTTTGTCAGCCTTGGTTCATGGTTCTTGACCAGGAACCCAAGAAAAACTCTGGACTCCTGAGCACCCCATCTCTGCACCTGAACAAATGGACCTTCAACAGCACCGCCTGCCATATCAACAGTTAATTAGACTCCAAAGTGGTGCAGCATTCCTGTCTATTGTGGTTAATATAGGCTGTTTTCCTTCCAGTACATGTCATTGAGCAACTTTCAAAAAAAGTGCCACATTGCTTAGCAGTGCGTAAACCAGCCAAGTGGAGCTAAGCAGATAGAAAACTTGCACAACCAAGGTTTTAGAGAAACTTGGCACCACGCAAATTCTAGAAGCTATTAACAAGTTTAAGCAGTGCTTAGCAGCATGTAGCAATGCCATATATAAGATTTTTTTTTATTAAACAAAAACAGTAAATTAATTTACAGACATGTTATTACTATGGACTTGAACCCAGGACCTATGACACATTAGGACATAACTTAACCCATTTAGCTACTTGGATAGTCTGAAAACTAGTGCACCTTCACATATACTGCTAGTCTACCTGTTAGTTTTGTTGAGCCCTGCATCAAGCTATACAAACAGGCTTAAACAGACTAGAAATAAATAATTAATTACATCTGGTTTCTATTTTTAGATGTCTGGCAGGTGTCGGCTATGCATGTGTAAGCTGGCTCTGCTGAACTCTGTGCTGTGCCTCGCAAACGGCATTTAAAAAATATTTAAAAAAGCAAGAATAAATTTTAAAAAAATTAATCATGATTAATTATATCCGGTTTCTATTTTTAGATGTATAGCAGGTGTCAGCTGAATATATGTGAACACAGCTTGGCATTGCTGTGCTCCACGTCGCTCAAACATACAGAGAGGAAAAAAATATTCATGACAATATAAAATATTATACATTTCAAACGATTTACAGCATTTCAGCAGTAGCAGGAAGCATTACAGGGAAAAGGAAAAACAAGAAAAAAGTTCTCTACATAGGATTGTGATGTATGTATACAATGAAATAAGTCACCCAAGTGACTTACTTGGGTACTAAAGCAAGTAAAGGCTCACCCAATCTTTACTTCCAATTAATCTAAACCCTCACACCTACCACACCAAAATAAAAGTAACTGCTAAAGTTAAACCAAAACAAGCTTACCAAACATATCCAGTTTTCTCACTCTCACCACTCTGTGGGGGCATTCATCTCAACCCCAGCCCTATCTCCTATCCTGACTCCCCCCAAGCCAAACTCCTTTACTCAGCCCACCCATCTCCTTCCAAAACAGAGACAACACTACCATAGCCAAAGCCATCAAACCAAACCCACCTATTTCAAACTCACCTAAACGGCTTAAATTTATTTCCTTAAATATTTATAACATCTATAATAATTTCAGAACTCCATGCTTAAATCTCCTGCAATACACCAGATATTATTACCATAAGTGAAACATGACTAAAACCCCATGTACTTGACTCTGAAATATCACTTCCTGATTATAATATCGTCTCTAATATATTCATTAATAATTTACATAAATCCTCTCAGCAAGCTTACCTCATACAATATGCTGATGGATTTCCGACAGCCTAATACATCTTCAGAGAATTACTCAAGAAGCCCTTAAATCTGTTAAAAGTTGGCTGCAGGATAATCACCTGTTACTAACCCCCCCCCCCCCCAAAAAAAAAAAAAAACAAAATTACTTCTCTTTTATCCAATTTCCATTTCCATGAAAAATAAAAAACTTTAAAATTTCTTCCTTAAGTAATACCACAATTGAAGTTACGTCAATTACAATTGACGACGATCTTAAATTCGATTTACATATCCACAACAGCATCAAGAAAACATATCAAAAGCTAGGAATCCTACATAAAGTAAAGAAATTCCTTACAAACTCTGCCAAGGTAACTCTACCTACCACTTACCTCTTTCTCTCTCTCTCCTATATGGAGCCCTTATCATGACCAGCGTACAAACCTCACTTAGTTCTCAACTTGAATATTGCTATAACAAAGATGCCAGATTTACTTGCAACAAACTTTACTGGATCCACCACTGTTTAGCACTAAAAATAATTAACTGTCTCGAGCTTTCTTGCCACCTATCTTATACTCAGCTTGTCTGAACCCATAAAATCATGCATACCACATCTTCCTGCCCAGCAATTAGACACCTACTACAACACTGTCTTCCAAATCACCCCCCTTCATTCAAATAATAAGAAGCTGCTTGCCATCTACAAACCAGAAAGGGGTGCTGGGGTCAGTCTCTATTCCAATAGTATGCCTAGAACTTGGAATAAAATTCCTATATTAGTTAGCTCAGTCACACACCTTCATCTTTTCAAACCATTACTAAAACACTTCTTCTCTGCCTCCTGGTTTTGTCCCTGTTCCTCATCTAGAATATGGTTCTCCAACACCCTTCATCACCTTTCTTATACCTCCCTTTAAAGCACTAAAATCACATAACCTGCTAATCCACTTCTAATACCTCACTTTACTGTACTAAACTACTGTACCTACTTCTAATTAGCATAACCAAATTACTATTCCATCACTACTTTTCAGTTAACTCTTAAACTAGCTTAACCCCTCTAATATCTCACTCTATTGTATTTCTTAAATTACTCCTACCTATCTTATATACCACTATTCTAGCTGCAAAATCTCAATACAAGAATTGAAAATTTAATATTTGTGAATATCAGTACAAATTTTACTGTGGATGGTTGGATAGACTATTATGGTAGAATAAAAGAAGCACCAGCACCCTTAAGAGTGGCAAAACACCAAAGATTTTAATGTTGACAACGCAAACCACAGTTCTTAAATACTCCACACAAAATGCTTAAATGTTGACAATGCAAACATGGTGAGACAGTTAAGCGTTTTGTGTGGAGTATTTAAGAACTGTGGTTTGCATTGTCAACATTAAAGTCTTTGGTGTTGTGCCACTCTTTTGGGCTGTTGGTGCTTCTTTTATTCTACTTGGTTGGAGTTCGCTCCCTGAAGTACGTATATCTCTTGTGTGTGTTTTGGACTATTGTGGTATGTATTCACTGAACCTGCATTATAACATTTATTATTTAAGTATTTCATTAAATATGAAATTTTGGAGCTTTTTTCCCTGGGCCCCCACTGAAAAAGGGCCCATCTGTCCATTTGGACTTACCCTGTAAACAAATGTCGATAAATAAATGTATAATGGGACATCAGCTGTAAAATAATTACTCTGAATGGTTGAAAGAAAAGTGGAAGAAAATAGTGGTGTAAATAAAAGTATGGCAGTGATACTATCATTTACAATGGAGAGAAGAGCCATTAAATGTGTTATTATCAACAATGGAGAATAATTAATAGTAAACTGAATGTAGAAATTGAAAATAGGAGACAGAACTAGGGCTGAAATCAGAAAGTGCACTGATGTGAATGAATTTGCAAAGAGATGCACAGAACACTAGTAAGCAATGCCTAGCTACAAGGTTGAGCACAATATATGCCAATGGCCATATAATGACATGGTAGTGAGTAAGTTTATTAAAACTGGCATTGTGTTAAGCAAATTACTTAAAACAAAGTGGTAGAATGATTCATAAATGTATAAAAGGTGCACATGCTATATAAATGAACTGAAGGGTTGCTAATTAAGGAAAGGAGTTGCCACCATGTTAATGAATGTGTATCTGCACTGTTGCCCCTGGAGGTGCTATATCATCTGGTCATGCTTAACATTTCATTGACTTCATAGTGTAGACATTATGGATTACCAATAGGGAGACCATGCAAGATGTTATGGACACATGTTGACATTGTTTGTAGCCTTGTGGGAGTCCTAGAGTACCAATCCCAGTGGATACCAAGGCATGTGTGGCTTTACATGTATTCACTACAGGGACCATTCAGTGATGTACTAAGGACACTGTGGGATATCATGGGATCTTCTCTGAATATTTCATGCATTACTTTTTGCCATGCTTCAGTGTGTGTGAGGAGAGGTGGATGGTATCTCAGGTACTGGGGTCCATAAACTCTACCCGTATTGGAATAATTACTTTGTGATCTAGAAAGATTGCTGCTGCAGTGAACAGCACCGTGTGTGTGTGTGTGTGTGTGTGTGTGTGTGTGTGTGTGTGTGTCCATCTGTCTGTGAGAGAGATGAATTGTGGGCTAGGTTGGTGTTTGTATGTTTGTGTTTCTTTTGGGAAACATCTTCAGCAGTAGTTTCAACACTGGTTTGATGTACTGGACAAGACCAGGGCATACAAGATAAAGGTTTGAGCATCTTGCACATGCATCTACCAGTAAGAGCTGTCTCTATCAGGATTTACATGACCCCAGCAGGACTATGGCATGCTCCATGACTGTGAATGATGTCTTTTATGAGATGTGACAGTGCTGCCACTGCCACAACCACATTGATGTCCTGTCATGGGTGTAGACACTTCTAGGACAGATGCATCTGTGGAAGCGGTAGTGCTGCGGGTGTTCAAACTGTGTTGTCCATGCCTACAATGGCTAGTATCTGTGGAGGTAGCAGTGGAATGGCTTTGTGGATGGTGCCTCAACCCTGACAGGCATGCTTGTGAGTACATGGCACATTACACTGCATGAATGACTCTATCAAAACTATCATACCTATAGGATATACTCCCTAGTAGATCATCTCATACACCATGCATCACTCTTACTCATGCTGCCATGGATGTTGTGGTTTCTAACTTGTGTCTCCATGATTTCCCTGAACATATGCTGGGTTGTAGCCATTGAGACACCAGTTACAGGGAGAGGGCAATAATAATATCTTCACCAAGCACCAGCAGCACCCAACCATGTGCACCTCCCTGCCCATGACAGCTAGGGGAAGACCCAAACATGTCTCTTCTAAGGGATACCTCACTTCCTTAAGTATGAGTGTCACCTTTAACCTGTCCGCCCTGTGTGAAGTATGTCTGCATTAACAGAGACTGCATCCATGGTGCATATAGTGGATGTAGTACTCACATTCTCTTTGTCCAAAACACACACACACACACACACACACTCAAACTGCACTCCCTGACTGTGTCAGCTCATCACCATCATCATCATAATCAGAGGTTGCACATCCTCCAACATCAGGTGGGGGTAGTTCCACACTGCTGAGTTGGATAAACACCATCTGTGAATACATCAAAGCACAATATCCTGTATATTTATGACCCAGCATCAGAAGCATAAATAAAGGTGAGTTCTAAAATAATAACATTTTAAAAACAAAAAGCATTTAAATTGTATTCTTGTGCAGATGGCCATGCAAGAGGAATACCTAATATTACTGTATACAACAAAACAGCTATAATAAGATGGACAATGACTAAGGGGTCACAAGAACTTACTGGTACTCTTTTTTTTTACATAGAAAGACATGTACATACCCGGGGGATCTTTGGAAGCTACTTTTGTTTGATGCTCAAGCTCTGCCATACCATACAGCATCCCACTGTGAGACCATGTGGAAGTGCCCCAACATACAGCACCCCACTGTAGGACAATGTGGAGGTTCCCCAACATACAGCATCCCACTGTGAGACTATGTAGAGGTGCCCCAACATACAGCATGTCACTGTGAGAGCATGTGGCAGTGCTCCAGCATATAGCATCTCACTGTGAGTCCATGTGGAGGTGCCCCAACATACAGCATCCCACTGTGGGACCATGTGGAGGTGCCCCAACATAGAGCATCCCACTGTGGGACCATGTGGAGGTGCCCCAACATACAGCATCCCACTGTGAGACCATATGGAGGTGCCCCATCATACAGCATCTCACTGTGAGACCATGAGAGGGGCCCCATCATACAGCATCCCACTGTGAGATCATGTGGAGGTGCTCCAACATACAGCATCCCACTGTGAGACCATGTGGAGGTTCCCCAACATACAGCATCCCACTGTGAGACCATGTGGACGTGTTCCAACATACAACTTCTTACTGTGAGACCATGTGGAGGTGCCCCATCATACAGCAACCCACTGTGAGACCATGTGGAGGTGCCCTAACATTCAACATCCCATTGTGAGACCAGGTGGAGGTGCTGCATCATGCAGCATCCCACTGTGAGACCATGTGGAGGTGCCCTAACATTCAACATCCCACTGTGAGACCAAGTGGAGGTGCCCCATCATACAGCATCCCACTGTGAGACCATGTGGAGTTGTCACTGCCTCTGCTACAGGGTAGAAACTCCTTGTATCCATGAGAGGTGAGTCAGCCAACAGCCAGCAGCTATCAAGCTACCTTCCCATGCCAGGAGGATAGCTCCTCGATTATCGGTTTGTGTAATGTCTGTAGCCCCGTGGCACATCACAGTACAGAGGAGATAATAACATCCTGGACACAATTCTTGTTTATAAGCTGTCTAATATGGAAGAATTTTCATACAAGAATAGACACATGTTGGTCAAGAATTAGGTCACTGTCCACATCCCAAACACCGAGTCACTTCTTAGTGGAGTATATAAAAAAAATGATTAAAGTCTACAAAAGGTTTTTGCACATCTGCTAAATGTGTAAGCTGTACAATAGACAAATGGTTTTACTAAAACTGACCACACAAGACTATCCATAATGTGTTGAATTCTGCTCTGAGTATATGGGGATGGGTGTGTTTCCTATTATGCTTAACAAACCTTCAGCTCAACAGTTGCCTTAACCTGTCACTATGCTTTTTGGTATCCCTTAGAAGTATCAACTAAGCTATTTCATTATATAGATAAACACAACAGCAGTAAACTGCAGCCATAATTGAGAACGTGAACTTGCAGAAAGCACTTACATATACAAGCTGAGATTTAGATTGCCCAAGCAATTAGTCTGAGATTCTGCTGTTGCAGTTTTCCTAGCTGCTGCTCTATGAATTCACCTAATCAGTGTTGTACATATGCCTGGGTACCTGCAGACAACAGTGAGGTCCATACCATACTTCTAGAGGGAGATTTATACAATCCAACATAATATAACCTTACAGAAATGGTGTCACTGTAATGCCTACTTTCTTAACAGCATAACTATAGGTAAACAGGCAGCCATGCTAAACACCTTGAAGTTCCATTGCAAATGATTATAATAAGTACCATTATGATACAGTACAGATTTTTACCTGGAACACTGTTTGCCATGCAAATGAGATGCCAGTCATTGCATGGAAGATGGCACATGACAGAACAGGTGTGAGTATGAGGCATCTGCCTTTCTTTCTTTGCTGCCTCTAGGTTAGACATCATGGCTCTTTTTAGAGCACAAATATTGTTTGTGGGGAGTTAAATCTCCCCGTTCTACAACTATAAGGACTATAGCCATCAGCTTTTGCAAAAGGACAATTATCCATGCCACTGGCACTCCCCCCCCCCACACACAGGGGAACATTTCCATTGTCATTAAAGTGACATGAGGTATCAACACCCCAACCCCTAGGTACATGCTGCCATCACGTGACATTCACAGATCTTACACAGCATTCTTTATTCTTTCTCTATAGCCCCTGAAGCTGTTTCAGAGGTAGTCAGCGGCAGAGGAAGAGGATAGTAAATCTAAAAGAGCACCAGACTGTATACCAGCTTCATACTGTACAGATTTTAATGTTAACAATTTATTCAGTTAGTATAGAGCTTAAACTTACTGCCAACTTCCATAGTTCAAAGGTCACAGTATTACTCTGGGCATGCATGCTCTCATATAATTGGAGAAGTGTCTCGACATTGTGTGAGATTTCAAACTGTAAGTAAGCCATGGAGTCATGCCATCCTCCCATGTTTGTTGTTATTTATTTTGTAATATGAGGTGTCTGTTTTATTATAGTACCAATAACATTAGAATGGAAATATATATTTGATCTTATGACAAATTTTTTCATTGTAGAAATGTGTCTGGCAAACCCTTTTTGTCATTACATCTGGTCTGACATTGTCTGACTGCTGCCTTCATCTCATGTTATTGGTGTAGATCAGCATGTTAACACTGTGCCTTGTGGATTAGGCATGGTTCTGTGTCTGGGTTTGATTCCCACACTGTGTTGTGACCCATCCCTGGTCATTCAAGAGTATGTTTTGTGGTTCCATTTGATTATAGTACCTGTGTGAGGAATGTATGTCTTTCTGTATGCACATTTGGTTAGAAATCATATTAATGTGTGTTGGACTACAAAATTGTTTTATTCAAGTAGATCAGCATGTTAAAGATCATGTTTAATGGCAAACAGACTTTTGTTTTTTGCACAGAATGGCATGAAAGCACTTTAAAAAAAAAATATATATATATGTAAAAAAAAATCACACTACTGTTTGAAAACATTGGTTGTAAAAACTGCTTCCAAATGCAAATGTCTATACTGAGCCAGCCATATTTGCAGCATTAATATTAAAGTGCCGGCAGGAGACATTTAAATCATTTTGGGTTCCATCTGTAATTATGCTGGATTAGCATGTGTAAATAATTGCAAAGCAATTTTATAAATGACAATCCATTAAATTAGTAGTTTGGCAAAAAAGTGACATAATTGTCTCCTGTTGCCAGGCCATAAATAGGACTGAGCCTACTTAGACTTAATAGTTTTTAAAATCAACTTTTTTAAAAAAATGTATGAAACCATCTTTTTTGTGCAAAAGTTTTTTTGACACCATTAAATATTATCATTAAGGCTATGCCTTTCAGAATGCATATGGATGTGAGTTCAAGACCCCTCTCTATGTTGTGTGTAATAACAGCCTTTAGTAAATGCAGAAGTGTCTGTTGTTCCTTCACCTATAGTACCTGTAACTTTATCACAATAGAAAACATATATCAGCTTCATGTATCTATTGTATCTGTACTTCCTGTTTTTCTTTGTTGCTATCCTTTCTATTACATTCATTTATTTGTTTTTTATTATTGGTTTGTTTCTCTCTATCTATTTTACTATTATGTACAGCAGTATCTGCACTCATCCCTCAGGCAAGTCCTCTTGGCAACAGCAGCAGCACAATCACTAGAAACACCCACAAAATCTGGTTTCCAGCCTGCCACTGTCACCTCCAGACCTCCTGCCCAACGCAGTGCAGATAGCCTTGCACTGGGTGCTAATACTGTTGTACCCACCAGTATCACTGTCCAGTCACCTCCAGATCTCCTGCCCAATGCAGTGCAGATAGTGCTGCACTGGGTGTTAATACCTTTGTACTCATCAGAATCACTGACAAGTCACCTCTGGACCTCCTGCCCAACGCAATGCAGGTAGCCCTCCACTGGGTGCTAATACTGTTGTATTCACCAGTAGCACTGTCAGTGGAGGTGACAGCTTTGTCACCCATCAACAGTTGTCAGATGTAACGCATCAGCCACATGGAGGACCTCCTCCACAGACTCAATGCATCGCACACCTGCCCTGCACTGGATCCACTATCTGAGCCAGGGCTCTGATATCAGTAAACCTAGGGTAGCAAGTAAGCACCCACTGGGTAACAGCTGGCAGGGAAAGTGGCAACACAAAACTTATGCTGTCCTCCATCATGGTAATCGCCACCCTTTTTTGTCTATGCCCACCCTTGTTTGTTATCCATTTCACCTCATCATCATTGGTTTCCCTCTGTCTGATGTCTTCTCCACCCTCATTTCATTAGCACACCCTCTGTCAGTCTTGTCTGGAGCACTACAGCACTTCTGATCTGACCCCAAATGCAGTAGCAACATTAATTTCTGATGGAGGTAATACATTGATCGTTCCCCTTCCAATTTGATCCTGGGGCAGCTGCCCCCCCCCCCCAGAAGGATCTCATTGATTTCTATAATTATTGATTAACACTGGGGGCTTGTTGCAGACATGCAGTAAACAGAGGAGGGCTAGCTGTGGTTGTACCCACATTCTTTTCGAATCCCAGGGTAGTATATCAATAAAAAGTATAGAAGTTTTAAGGATCAGTTCAAATATAATAAATGTAGCGGACCAGTTCACATATAAATGTATGATTGTATCCCCGTGCCGCATTTTAAATTGAGAGTATCTAGTTATTAATGTTAAGAAGAAATATCAGGTGCCTGTTTTTTCCTACTTGCAAGTTTGCTTTTATGATATATGTGCCTGTATGTGCATATGCCCTTTTTATATAGGAAAGGCCACAAGTAAGCTGTGCTTTATAAAATATGATCATTTCTGTTCTTCACTTGTGAAAAAGAAAATCTTTTGTCCAAATGAGCAATATTAAGTAATGGTCTGACAAGATTTTCCCATTTAAATATACATCAACCAACAAAATCGCATCTCTTAGCATTAACTTGCTTGGTCAGCAGAAATTAACAATTTGGTGCTGTCAGAAGCAATTCTTACAATGAATGATTTGCTGCTGCCTCAGTACAGATTGCATGTACTCTTTGTGTTAGTATGGATTCTGTCCCAGCATTTAGGCACATGTGCATTACTTATTTAATGTTGCTGTCTGCGCTCTCTGTACGTTTGATGTTCTCTGCATTACAACCACTGCTGTTTCTATCTATACCTTTACTTGTGATTAATTCTCCTGCAATGCGTTGTCACTAGCTTATGTATTTTCGTTACTTCTCTTCAGGATTGCCTTTTATCTCTGAGCTGTCGTTTCCCTTACTCCTCTGTCTTTCTTCTCTGAGCTGTATTTTAATTCTGCACGTTTGTACCCATGCCAAATTTTCTGTCATTTACAACACTTTTAGCAGCTACAGCCAATCTCCTCTGAGTGCACCTAGAACATTGCCCTACTGCTAGTCCTTTCAGAGTGGTCAGTGCTAGGAATGTGAGCAGAACATGCCCTCTACATCCCATTCTGTAAATCTGATTCAAAGTAACCTTGCTGTCTGTGGTGAAGGTGTCATCAACACTCAAGCTGTATTTTCAGTACTGACAGTACTGAATGACAGTTATACTACTAGGTTTATTATTGTTTTCTGTGAAGGTTAGGGCTTCTTATTTCTTGGTATTCACTTTAGATTGACATGGGTCGTAAGAAGTGCTTACTACAAAAAAGTGCTGATTTGCATTAGTAGCAGTTACCAGCAATTTGGAGCTGTGAAGAGTTGATGATAATGAACACTTTCCTCACTGCAGCTAACATGTCTAATCAGATTTCCCACAATCACAGAAAAACAGCCCGTTTTGGCTGCATTTGTTACTGCCCACTATGTAGTTTTCCGAATCCCAATGTGAGCGTTTAGCTACTATTCTGTAAGACACTTTCCATTTTGATTTACTACTTTCTATCTCTGCCTGTTAGTGTCATCTACACATCTCTTTGAACTATTTATTTTATACCATTCCTGATTTGTAGACATCAACACAATTAGCAGTTTTGTTTTGTTTTAAGTAATTCTGACCATGGCTGCGTATTTAATGTGAGTGTGTGACTTCACTGTCCTCTAATAGATAAGACAAGTCCAGGACAGACACTGCCATAATACCAGTGGACCATGTAGTTATACAGGTTCCCTAGGACTTTTAGAATTTGCCCATAGTATTGCAGTTTTATTTCCAGTATAGTTCAGGCTCTGCACAGTGGCTACAAAGTATGTTTAATGACAGCATCACTGGGTTTACCAACTGCCACATTATCACTTTGCTGGGAGATTATATATACAGCTGTCTGGAAGTCATCTGCTGTGGGCTGTGTTTGGGGCCTCAGAAGATGTCTTTGCGATTATTTTTCAAAGCTCCCTAATGCAGGGACTCAGTTTGAATAATTCAGTGTTTCTGAAGCTGCCTGGTTTTTCGTTAAGCTATGGATGAATGAGTAATAATTTAGGAGTTTTTACTTGAGGTCTGAACTGGTGTTTGAAGACTTGTAAAAGGATTTTGATTGGTAAAGTATAGTAGACTAAATGATATCTACACGTCTGCAAATTGCAGTCTTTGTAGTACAGGGGAGTCCATGTGCATTACCAGAGTTCACATCAGCTGCATCAAAAGCATATGGTATGGAGATCAATCCTGAGTCCCTATAGTTAGCTCAAAGTTTACAGATATCACCTGCAGTTGTCATCTTTGAAGATGATGGGGAATTCTTGTTTTTGCCTCAGCATAGGCCCTTAGCTATTCCTCCTGTGTTGAATGTGGTGGCGGATGTTTTGGCAGAGGCTTCTTTGAACCCGGCTTCCTTGCCTCCTGCTCCTGTTAAGCCTGATAGGTATTATAGGGTGCCAAGCTCATAAGTATTTGTTTAAGAGTCCCAGGGCGGACCCAGAAACTGTTTCTCAGGGGCCTAAAGGTGTTAAAGCTTCTGTTGTTAAAAATCCTGTACCCTCTGATAAAGAGGCAAGGGCTTTGGATAGGTGGGGTAAGAAAGTATATACTTCTTCCACTCTAGCCATGAGGCGTTGAATTGTCAATTTCATATGCTGAAATATCAGAATTATCTCCTTTCACAATTGAAATCTAAGGTGGATGCTTTGGCGGAAGGTATTGAGTGTAAAGAATTGCTGGATTTGGTTCATGTGTCTGAACAAGTGGGTAAGCATTCTTTGCAGTGTGGTTTTGATGCTGTTCAGGCCTCCTCGAGGGTGGCTGCTACTAGTTCTGTTCTTCGCAGACATGCATGGTTGAAGGATCAGAATTTAGCTGAGCATGTTAAGACCAGGATTTTGGATGCTCCTTTACAGTCTGATGTGTTGTTTGGACCGCCTGTGGAAGCAGTTTTAAAGAAAATGGAGGACAAAGCTAAGTCTATGCAGACTGTTAAAGATTTTTGCAGGTGCAACCTCCAGTTTAGTAGAAATTGGCCTGCTAAGGGGTGGACATATCCTGCTTATGGTTCCCAGTCTAGGGGTAGATCTAGACGTGGTAGGGGCAGGGCTCAAGGTTCTTTAGGCCTAGATCAGACAGTTCACCTGCTCAGACTTCTGGTGAGGGCAGGGGTCAGTCCTTTCGTAAGCAGACCCAATGACCTGCCTTTTCAGCTGCCAGTGGACTCTCGCCTGGCAGCTCCTTTGGGAGGAAGATTGTCTCTTTTCAAAGAAAATTGGGATTTAATCACTCAAGACAGATGGGTGCTGGATATCATTCATCACGGGTACAGATTTTATTTCCACACAATGCCCCTTTCAAAGGCATGCCAGATGTTCCTCCTCCACAAAGAAAAGAGGCTCTCAAGCAAGTTTCTCAGTTACTCCAGATAGGGGCTATTCAGCCAGTCCCTGTGTCAGAAAGGGGCTTGGATTTTATTCTCGCCTGTTCCTAGTACCAAAGAAGGGGAACACGTGGAGACCAATTTTGGATTTATCTATCCTCAACACTTATCTGGACATTCCCAAGTTCAAGATGTTGACGTTACAGCAACTGTTACCTCTGCTGGGCAAGGATCACTGGATGGTAACTTTGGATCTCAAGGAAGCTTACCTTCATGTGCCCATAAGGCTAAGTTGCAGAAAGTATCTGCGGTTTCAACTGGAGATTTTCATTATCAGTTCTCTGCATTGCCCTTTGGCTTATCTACTGCGCCCAGAGTATTCACAAAGGTTCTGGCTCCAGTGATAGCTTACTTCAGGCTTCAAGGCATTCAAATTTATCCTTACTTGGACGACTGCCTGATTCTGGCTCAAGAAAAAGAACTCCTTCTACAGCATCTGGAATATGTCATAGCAGTGCTAAGATGCCTAGGGTATTCTGTGAACGAAATAAAGTCCAGTCTAGTACCCTCTCAAGACATGTGCTTTCTGGGTGTGAGACTGAATACAGCAGCCCAGATGGCCTTTTTAACCCCGGACAAACAAAAGAGTCTGTCACTTTACTTCCATCAACTATCTCATCAGTCCGTGCTGACTGCAAGGACAGTCCTTCAAGCATTAGGGTTCATGGCATCTTGTATTCTGGTGCTTCCCAATGCCAAACTGCATATGAGGAAGCTGCAATAGTATCTCAAAAATGTATGGACACAGCACTGCCAAGATTTGGACACTGTCATTCAAATAATACCTTGCCTTCAAAAGGAATTCTTGTGGTGGGCTCAGGAATGTCACCTAAACAAGGGACTCTCTGTGACCCGGCCAGAGGCGAGTCAGATTTTAACGACAGATGCCTCGGACACTGCTTGGGGAGCTCATCTAAATGGAAAGTGGATACAAGACAAGTGGCCTGCCAGACTACGGCATCTACATATCAACATGAAGGAGATGTTAGCAGTCCAGTTTGCATTGATGGCGTTCAAGGAGTTACTTCTTCCAGGGCAGGTGTTGATTCTGACAGACAACACAACTGTCATGTGGTACATCAACAAGCAAGGGGAACACATTCTTATCCTCTATGCAGGCAAGCAATGATTTTATGGGAGACTGCGTTAAGCCTGCAACTGACTCTTCAGGCAAGGTTTCTGCCAGGAGCACAGAACTCCTAGCAGATGTTTTAAGCAGACAAATCATGGATCCCCACGGTGGAAACTGGATCTTCATGTATTTCAGAAATTGACAGTGTCATGGGGAACTCCAGACATAGATCTGTTCGCTTCTCCACTAAACCACCAGCTGCCAAAGTATTGCACAAAGGGGTTTCATCACACAGCTTGGAAAGTGGATGCTCTGTCTTTCAGTTGGAAAAACCTTCATGTCTATGCTTTTCCACCTCTACCTCTTCTTCCAAAGGTATTACTAAAGGTCAGACAGGACAGGCCAAGGATGATTTTGATAGCTCCAGATTGGCCTCGGCAACACTGGTACCCACTTCTAAGGAGTCTTGTAAAGAAGCCTCCATGGCCTTTACCTCTGATTCCTCATCTGTTATCTCAGAAGGACGGTCATCTGCTCAATGTCAAGCTTCAATCTCTCCATCTCACAGCTTGGCATATTCTGTGTTGAAACATGGAAGGTCTCAGCTTCCTCAACAAGTTTTAAATGTGATTATGGAAGCTAGAAGGCCTAGTACTAGGAGAGTGTACGCAGAAAAATGGAAGAGATTTTTATTTTGGTGTACAGCAAAGAATTTGGAGATTTCAGAGCCTAATTTGAGTGTGGCTCTTCAATATCTTACTGAGTTATTGGACAAAGGTTTGTCTTTCTCTTCCATAAAGATTCATGCTGCAGCAATTTCAGCTCACTATGATTGTGACCCACCTTTGTTTTCGCATCCTTTGTTCAAGCAGTTTCTTAGAGGGCAAAGAATATAAGACCCCACGTGAGCTCCTACTCCTGCTTGGGATCTCAATTTTGTGTTGGAAAAACTTACTCTACAACCTTTTGAGCCGGCAGCTACTGCTGAATTGAAATATTTGTCATGGAAGACGGCTTTTCTGTTGGCTATTACTTCTGCAAGAAGGGTGTCTGAGTTGCAGGCCCTTATGGCAGTAGAGCCCTTTTGATTTTCCATAAGGACAGGGTATCATTACGTACTAATCCTTCCTTTATGCCTAAGGTGGTTTCTAGTGTGGCTTTAAACCAAACTATTCATTTGCCTACGTTTTTTGCAGATCCTCAAAATAAAGGGGAAAAGATTTTGCACACTTTAGATGTACACAGGCAATTACGTTATTATTTGAGCAGGACTAAAGATTTTAGGCAGTCTCAGCAGTTACTTGTTTCTTTTGCTTTAAGTTCACAGGGCAAACCTGTGTCAAAACAAACTATTTCTAGGTGGATTGGCTTTTGCATTGCATTTTGTTATTCCCATCATGGCAAAGAGGTTCCAGCTGGGATTAGGCCTCATTCCACTAGGGCTACTGCCACTTCAACAGCATTTCTAAGGGGGGTGGCAACTAAGGATATTCTGGAAGCAGCTACTTGGAGTTCAGTGCATACTTTCTCTAGGCATTATCACCTGCCTATATACTCTAAGTCTAGAGCTGGTTTTGCCACAGCTGTTTTACAAGGCATGTTGTCAGCTCCTGCTACTTTATAATTTGCCAGCCTCCCTTACCTCTGCTTTGGGATTCTACCCAATAGTCAGGACTGCAGCAAGGGAAGGCGAAGAACATAGTACAGTTTTGTACCTACCATAAATGTAGATGTTCGAGGATTCCCTTGCTGCAGTCCAATTTACCTCCCTCCTTCCCCTCTGTGTTTCAGGGTGGTTGTGTAGGTGCCTTTACATGCTTATATTTTTTGAATATATTTTACTGTATATATTGTACATGTTTATTGGTGCAGGTTGTTTTTGGGACTTGTCTTTTTGGGTCTTCTGACATCTGGGGCAAGAAAAGACTGAGGAAATGACGTCGGTCATGCGCATTAGTACCCTGACGTACTGACGTCAGTCTAAGGCGCCATGACCGACGTCAGCCTTATACTCTGGTATTCGGGCCGACTGGGACGCGGACTATACCCAATAGTCAGGACTGCAGCAAGGGAATCCTCGAACATCTACATTTATGGTAGGTACAAAACTGTACTTTATTAATGTTAAGAAGAAATATCAGGTGCCTGTTTTTTCCTACTTGCAAGTTTGCTTTTATGATATATGTGCCTGTATGTGCATATGCCCTTTTTATATAGGAAAGGCCACAAGTAAGCTGTGCTTTATAAAATATGATCATTTCTGTTCTTCACTTGTGAAAAAGAAAATCTTTTGTCCAAATGAGCAATATTAAGTAATGGTCTGACAAGATTTTCCCATTTAAATATACATCAACCAACAAAATCGCATCTCTTAGCATTAACTTGCTTGGTCAGCAGAAATTAACAATTTGGTGCTGTCAGAAGCAATTCTTACAATGAATGATTTGCTGCTGCCTCAGTACAGATTGCATGTACTCTTTGTGTTAGTATGGATTCTGTCCCAGCATTTAGGCACATGTGCATTACTTATTTAATGTTGCTGTCTGCGCTCTCTGTACGTTTGATGTTCTCTGCATTACAACCACTGCTGTTTCTATCTATACCTTTACTTGTGATTAATTCTCCTGCAATGCGTTGTCACTAGCTTATGTATTTTCGTTACTTCTCTTCAGGATTGCCTTTTATCTCTGAGCTGTCGTTTCCCTTACTCCTCTGTCTTTCTTCTCTGAGCTGTATTTTAATTCTGCACGTTTGTACCCATGCCAAATTTTCTGTCATTTACAACACTTTTAGCAGCTACAGCCAACCTCCTCTGAGTGCACCTAGAACATTGCCCTACTGCTAGTCCTTTCAGAGTGGTCAGTGCTAGGAATGTGAGCAGAACATGCCCTCTACATCCCATTCTGTAAATCTGATTCAAAGTAACCTTGCTGTCTGTGGTGAAGGTGTCATCAACACTCAAGCTGTATTTTCAGTACTGACAGTACTGAATGACAGTTATACTACTAGGTTTATTATTGTTTTCTGTGAAGGTTAGGGCTTCTTATTTCTTGGTATTCACTTTAGATTGACATGGGTCGTAAGAAGTGCTTACTACAAAAAAGTGCTGATTTGCATTAGTAGCAGTTACCAGCAATTTGGAGCTGTGAAGAGTTGATGATAATGAACACTTTCCTCACTGCAGCTAACATGTCTAATCAGATTTCCCACAATCACAGAAAAACAGCCCGTTTTGGCTGCATTTGTTACTGCCCACTATGTAGTTTTCCGAATCCCAATGTGAGCGTTTAGCTACTATTCTGTAAGACACTTTCCATTTTGATTTACTACTTTCTATCTCTGCCTGTTAGTGTCATCTACACATCTCTTTGAACTATTTATTTTATACCATTCCTGATTTGTAGACATCAACACAATTAGCAGTTTTGTTTTGTTTTAAGTAATTCTGACCATGGCTGCGTATTTAATGTGAGTGTGTGACTTCACTGTCCTCTAATAGATAAGACAAGTCCAGGACAGACACTGCCATAATACCAGTGGACCATGTAGTTATACAGGTTCCCTAGGACTTTTAGAATTTGCCCATAGTATTGCAGTTTTATTTCCAGTATAGTTCAGGCTCTGCACAGTGGCTACAAAGTATGTTTAATGACAGCATCAATGGGTTTACCAACTGCCACATTATCACTTTGCTGGGAGATTATATATACAGCTGTCTGGAAGTCATCTGCTGTGGGCTGTGTTTGGGGCCTCAGAAGATGTCTTTGCGATTATTTTTCAAAGCTCCCTAATGCAGGGACTCAGTTTGAATAATTCAGTGTTTCTGAAGCTGCCTGGTTTTTCATTAAGCTATGGATGAATGAGTAGTAATTTAGGAGTTTTTACTTGAGGTCTGAACTGGTGTTTGAAGACTTGTAAAAGGATTTTGATTGGTAAAGTATAGTAGACTAAATGATATCTACACGTCTGCAAATTGCAGTCTTTGTAGTACAGGGGAGTCCATGTGCATTACCAGAGTTCACATCAGCTGCATCAAAAGCATATGGTATGGAGATCAATCCTGAGTCCCTATAGTTAGCTCAAAGTTTACAGATATCACCTGCAGTTGTCATCTTTGAAGATGATGGGGCAACATTTTGACTGGCTGATTCTGCTCCTGCCATTAGTGACCACCTTCATGAAGACCTGATCTCTTTTACTTACCATTGCCATCAGTTCAATAATTATTTTGTTTAAATAGACATCATGTTGTTTTGAACTTCTTGTGAAACAGGAAAGGCACCATCTAAATGTGGATTACCCAAGACTACAGTGATATAAATTCTGCAGTGGTATTGCTTACCCTCAAATTATCTTTTATATAAACATTGGCAATATCGAAGAGAGGTATCAGGTCATGTCTGCTACTGTTATGGAGGCCATGAGGGAAATAGACAGCGAGAGGCATTAGGGCAGATGGGAGGGGCAGGGGCTGAATGGGATGTAGTTGCACAGAGCCTGTAAGAGGAGCATAGGAAAAATGAGGAAGGGATTAGATGCAACACACACACATTTTTTATTTTATTTATTACATTTGTTGACCAGATATGTCAGGGGCCCATTTTCAGCAGAGACCCGGGGAGAAAAGGTCCAGAGTAATATATGACAATATACAAAACATGGTAACAGTAAACATTAGTACAATAGAATTATTTTACAACATCTAGAAACAGTACAAATCAAGGTACCTTTAACTACTGGAGACCCAGGGGAAAACTCCACAGTGGTACAAACACAAACAAGTAGCAGTAAATATAATACAGTCAGCAGAACTGTACCATTATAGTTGCAAAAACAACCCAGTAGCAGTAAATATAATAATAATACAATCAGCAGGACTGTACAAGTGGAAAAAAACAGTAGATAGTATATAAATTAAAGTTTTCCAAAGGGATGTTAGATGGATTGGTGATAAAGGTAACTAAGGGTGGAGAAGTGGATTAACCTGGGGAAAGGCAGGAGCACAGCCAATGACTGATGAGGTGCTCCTTTATGAGTGATTTGAATTGGTTATGTACTGGATTTTTTGTTATTGTGTCTGGTAGAGTGTTCCAGCGTTTGGCTATTCTGTGAGAATAGAGATATTCGCCATGTTGGTTGTGGGAGTTGGATATTTTTAGTAGGAGTTTGTTGGAAGATTTAAGGGATCTGCTATTAGCATTAGGTTGAACTAAAGAGGAGATGGCTGGGCAGTTGTTGGGGTGGTAGATAATTTTGTGGGCTAAGGATAGTTATTGAGAGATAGAAGGTTGGGGAGCTCAAGCCAGTTTAATATTGAAAGAGCTGAGCAGTGGTGGGATCTGGGTGGGTGGTTAGTGTGCAAATTTAGCAATTTTATGGTAACATGATTCTAGATTGTTGAGGTCAGATTTTCTAGGGTTAATAAATATGAGAGTGCTGTAGAGAAGGGTAGATAGGTGTGCGCAAGCAGTGGCTAGCCTAGCAGTGGAAGTTAGAAATGCTTTGGCTCTGTAAAGGATACGTAGTTTAATATGGATTTTTTTGATGGTCTGGGCAATATGCATGTCAAATTTGAGGTTGTTGTCTTTGGTGACACCTAAAAGTTTTGTGTGGTTAGTGGGGGCAATTTTGGTACCATTTGCAGAGGTGATTGATAGTGGAAGCTGGGAAGGCTTGGGTATTTTGGTACTAAAAACTTAGATTTTGGTTTTGTTGGGATTTAAAATGAGTTGGTGTTGGGAGAGATGGCTTTCAATGTCAAGTCACCCCTGATCATTATTAGTAAAAAAATACGAGCACTCATGCCTTTTGACATTCCAAAGGGCCAGTCTCATAATGTATACAGTCGATGAAGTACTACTAAGCTCCACTGCCTTTGCAAAAACATTGCAGAAATAACAACCAAGACTGTGTACCTCTTTGGAATTAGCAATTAACTCCTGCAAATGTACAACCATGTTATTTGGAGATTGTCTAATCACATGAGAACTATAACTTACAATCTCTTAGGGGTCTGATGTGAAGGGAACCAGAGAACATGTTGGTCTTTCCATGAAATCCATTCACGGGTTTCTGACCCTGGAGAAGGTCAGCAGAAAGCCACTGTCAGTGAAAATGAATTTGCCATTTCTTTACTGTTGTGTGTCAGTGAAGTAGCATATATAATAAGGGTAGGGACTGCCCCACACAAAACAGGAAAAAAATGCTTTATTTTTAATGTGGTCGGGTAAATTTCAGATATTTTTTTTGTAGCGTAATGGGTACAATGAAAGTGTTAACAATCATTGTACATGAAGCCAAGCTTTAAGCACTTTGAATACCAGAAGAATGCAGATGTATTCATGAAAGAAACAGATATTGGAGAAAAGTCTTGGACCAATTAAAACAGGCAGATAACCGAAATAAACTAAATCCACCTTGCCAGCTTGTTAAACAGAGATACATACTTGTTATTGGCCTTAATGGCTTAATACTATGAACTAAGTACACATTGACTGCTATGGCTCTAATCTCACCTGGTAATATCAGTGCAACAAACCACTGAAAATAAAATCAGTCTAAGTATTTTCCTTTCCCAGGACAAAAATATCACTTGTTGGTCATAAGGAAATGATGAGTTGCTTTGCTGTCAGTAATGGCTGCTGTTGCAATATTACTGTTAGTTCATTGTCCACCTTGGGCAAAAAACATGCTTGGCCCTTTTTGATGACCACTAATTCAGTGAGGTCAAACTGATTGATTGATTTTAAGTGGTCAGTAATAATAATCCAATGATAAGACAGCAAGTCAAGACAGCAGCATTCTAAGAGACTGACCTACAGCAATCCCTAAAACTAAGAATTGTTGCAGTTTGGCAGTCTCCTCTACACACCATGCAGGGATCTGTACTATCATAACGACATGTCTGATCTGTTCCCCCTCCAACTCCGTCCAAGATAGTAGTCTGTCAGAACATGACATTTTTAGCTCATTTACTAGAGGGGAGGAGAAACTCGGCCGTGTACTGTCAGAATATGTCCCTTAAATTAAAGAAGTACACTAAATTGTGTTTTAAGAATACAATGTATTCTTTGAGATCAGGCAGTCCAGTGTATGGTCTTTTCAATGTTCTGCATTCAGTCTAATTAAATAATCTTTTTAAAGGTAGCACCTGTATCATGGAACAGTCTATTACAAGACCCAAGACTAAGCAACAAACTATGTAATGTTTAGAAGGAAACTTCCTGAATCTCTTGAGAAATGTTAAAAATGTAATTCCATTTGTGATGTGGGATACCTGGTATCATTCAATTTTAAAAGATTTCTTGCCTTCACTTCTTTATATTAGCTGATTATTTTTGAAGACACAGTTCTTCTTTTATTGTTGATTTATATATGTACAGATTTTTATGGTCGTCAGTGCCTTTATTTTTCAGGTCAGGTCTAAAAAGGCATCCTCAGAACATTTCAGCCTATCTTTTTAATCATTCTAACAATAAATAGATCAGCGTAAGTGATACCTGCTTCTTACTGATTGTGAAAACTGAGCGCAGCAGAATGTTGCTTAGCATCCCTTGTTATTACACTATCATTTACCATACTCCCAATCCTTAAAGAACGATGATGTGCAGAGGCATTATGGATGCAGCAGAGTGGTATGGGCACACCTGCTCCACAGGGAATACTAGCCTGATTTTTCCTAACAACAAATGTAAGCAGGCCAGCATAATAGTGCCCTTCGTGGGATCATCATCATCACAGGAAATACAAGGCAAATGAGTCATAAGTTCATTAACACAGTGCCAATACCCACATCTTGTTGCACTCCACCCCACACACTTCTCAAGATGGCACAGCAGTTCATTCCTGGAGGAAATGCATGGGTACTCATCCAGTTATCCAGGTTTAGCTGAAGACTGCTAGGGTGTCACTCTATTTACCTTGCAAAAGAAGTTTGTTCCCGAGGCAGGATAGATGTCAAGTAATACACTTACTTCTCAAATCATTTTAATTATGCACTGCTGGAGAAGTAACTCCATGGTTCTGGTATTAGTGGAGCTATTTTTCTTGAAGATACAGGAGAATAAGGTCCCTAATGCCATAGAATGCAAGACATAAATCAGCACATATATGCAACCTGGTCCACCTTCTGGACAGACATGCTAATTTCCAACCTAAAATCTGTCAACTGAAGCCTTTTACATACTCTCCAACTAGATACAACAGTATCTGTGTTCAACACTGTACTACTTAGTGTTCTAAATCTCCCGTTTCAGAACTAGAAGAGTAAACTTTAACCCAACTCAATGGCTATTGAAACAAACTAAACAATTAATGAAGGGCAGGGCTTGGTAGTACTGAAAAAAAGAAGAAAATTTAAGCTAGCTTACAAAAGATATAGAGAGTTGAGAAGCTCCATGTAATGGAATATCAGATTAGACAAAGCATGTATTGGACAAACCTACAAACTTCTACTTGATTGAACCCTAAACTATTCTGGTCTTCAGTCAGTCACTCCTACAGTCTTATCAGTCTAATGAACCAATTCCTTCTCTAAGTAATCATTTTATAAGCATCGTCAGCCATTTTGGCTCAGGTTTCATTAATACTGTAACCTCTCTACTAAAAACTACAGACCCTAACCCTTCCCCATCCTCTGAACCTCCTCAACTCACCAATAAACTGTTTCTAAGCCATACCTTTCTCTACTATCCAAAGACTTCTCCTCTAGCTAAAACCCGCTACTTTTTCCCCAGACAACCTACCAACATAATTCATAAACTTTGCAAATTATGCCATGCGCTGTCCTGTGAAATACTCAATTAAGGAAAGCAAAGTCCCAGAGGTCTGAAAAAACTTACATATTACCACTGCATAAAGGTGGGAATTCCACAGATCTCTTCAATTATCCAGTCCATCACCATTATATCACCAATTATAAAGTACTATAAAAATGCATCCAAACCCAATTCTAAACTTTCTCTCATATAAACTCCTTCCTTCTACACAACATGGATTTCATCCACATCGAAGTACCATTTGTGCCCTTGCTAACTTTACTACCTCAATCAACCACAGCAGTAATAAAAGCAACCTCATATCTGCAGTATTTTTATATTTGTCTGAAGCTTTCAATACTGTATCCCACCATCTTCTGCTAAATAGGGTCTCTTAAGTAGGACTAAGCTCACCAGCTCACTTTTGGTTTAACAGCTATCTCAATGGGAAGACAACAGGCCATGAAATCACATCTCCGCCTCTTGTCCCCAAGGGTCTATTCTGGGACTATTCATTTTCACTGTACTTACAAGCAATTTCCATTCTGCAAGTAAACATGTGAACATTATCCAGTATGTAGATGACTCCCACTGAGTGATCTCTCAGACCTCTTTATCAGAGACACATGGGATATATGCAAATAACCCTTATGAACATAAGGTGTTTCAGCTTCATGGCGGTTCTGAATGCCCATGACTTATTTCTTTTTAAGTCGTTTCATTGGACAATTTCAGGCCAATAAAGCCCTGGCCACCACCTTCTTATTGCCAACTCTTATACCTCACTTCTGTCCTAACAAACGTAAACAATACTCAAAGAAGGAAACATGCCCCCTGCTATAATCCTGCTGAAATAAAATAGCTAAATTTGCCATTAATCTCCCTCATAGAGCCCACCATTGTCATAGCCTAAAGCAATTAAACTGGCTTGAACTGCTCGACTACCCAACATATTCATAACTAACCACAGCAGAAACATTTATTCATTATCCAAAATAAAAAAATGCCCTGCACTACAAAACGTATTGCTGCCTTACTGTCCAGCAAGGGACCTCTGTTATAGAAACAAATTCTTCCTGCTTACAAATAAGTCAAATAATGTTGCAGAAGACTCGCTGTACTCCCAGTACATTGCAAAACTGTGGAATACTATCACCACACAAATAAAAGTCTCTGACAAGTTCAATAGTTTTTAACGACTGCTTAACATCTTAATCATTCCTGGTCCTGCACATGCTCATCACAAGGTCAAGACTTTGTGCTCACAATACAATACTCTCCTTAAACAAAATACTCTCAACCTCTCACTGAAATGACAAAACAAGTTTTATACAAAAGTGCTGCCTGCATAATCCACTAAGCTGCATGTGGACTTTCTCTTTACCTCTGTAAAATCTTAGAATGTTTAAATGTAAGTACTGTATGTGTATAAATGTAAATAAAAATGTGACTATTCTGTGTTTAACTGGAACCAAGTATAATGCAGTATAAACAAATGGAGATTTTATCCCCAGGTCTTTGTTGAAAATTGGTATTACCCAGATGGGCTTTCCCAGTAAACAAAGAGAAATAAATTAATTAATAAATACATTTTCTTACTCTCTTTAATAGTTAAGACTACTCATTGCTGTAGCACATACTTTTTGTCTTTGATGGTTATCTATAATGTTTTTCTTAAACTCCTCTTTGTTACTGTTATGTTGTATAAAGTTTATATATGTATTTTGTGTAGATGTTTTCTCCTCAAGTCTCTACCTTGTGCCCAGCTGGACTTTCCCAGTAAACAAATGTGAATAGATAAATAACTGTTTCTTCAGTGCCCTAATATATACTGATGTCATACCATACACTCCCTTGCAGCCCTGTAATAAAATGCATTATTTCCAGAATCCATGCTCATAGCTTTGTTCTCCTACAGTTACCAGTATAAATAACAGTATATTAGCACATCAGAGATGCAGAATGATGACTTTATTGTTACTTCACTCATACCTTAAAGAAAAGAGATATATTTTGAGGCACAGGATCCTGGATTTAGTGTATGCTAGCCTTCATTTTTGCCCATTGTTTTGCTTCTCTGAGACTTGGACTTACAAATGTTGGAATTTAGCACTGATAACCCTCGTGATTAGTATTCCTGCAGCTGACCATCAGCAGACATACCTCTCCTAGCATCCCCTGACTTACTGTGTTAAGGATCGGGGCTGGTGAGGAGATTGAGGCATCCCAGGTCCACATCACACTGCTGTTGGGAGTGTATTTTTCATTTATCTTCCTCACCCACTGCATACCCAGTAATACCTAATGGGTGGTACTTGCAGTGAGCATATTCCCCAACCTGTTACTCACTTCTCTAAGGAGCTGATGTTGTCCAGTCACACTGCATATCTTCAGAAAGTACTTTGAATTTGTCCCCACCCTCTGCCATGGAAATAAAGCCACATTGTGTGCCCTGTGCTTGCAGCTCCCCTCTACTCCCCTCCCAGCATGGGCATACCCATTGTTTCCTTCCAGCACTTCAGATGCTTGGGACACTAATTGACCACATGTCCCCTGTATCATTGCGGCTTCCTCTCTCTTATTACATGGTACTGACTAAAACTGATACCCTTTGATCAGTCTGCACGAGGCCATTATTCAAGCGTACGTTTACACCACAGTGGTTGACGCGTAACATCATGAATTTTGGCATTTATACTGTATGCAATGGTGTTCTTCACAAAGTTAGACATTTTTAAGGGTTTATGCGGTACTAAATAACTAAAAGAAACCTTCAGAGATTCACTATTATCAATTGCCCGGGAATAAACTAAACTGTCCAGATTTTTGCCTCCTGTCCTGTTTTTGCTCTGTTTCTCATAACATTTGTGGATTTCTGGCACATCTCTTAATACTGAAGTCACTAAACAATGAAATACATTTGAGTTTCAGACTTCACTTTCTTCAGAAAAATTGTGTTAATTCAAACCCTGCTATTCTATCAACTTTCTGAGTTAGTAGGAACGATATTTAAAATAGGTCCCTGAGTTTGGGCCTTTGTACCACATTACCCATCCATTGTTTTTTGGCGTTTTGTTGAGAAGTATGCCAGGTTTAGTACGTGAAGCCTTTTGAACTAAAAGTAAAAGCACGACTTTTCACACAAGCTTCCAGGATCATACCTGACCTTAGGCACAGGCCAACTAGGCAGCCACCTATGGTGCCCATCTAGCAGGGGTGTTTTTCTAGTAATCTGGATGGTATATAAGTCAGCACTAAAAATTAAAAGCACTACACCCTCACTCCCCACTGGCCCTTGTTTTCAATTATTAAGGAATTCCCAATATTATTCTAGCATGTCCAAAGGTCAGTTGTCAATCTCCTCTCCGGTCCAGCTAGTGAATCTGGGAATCTTGAGGCAATGTTATAACTGCCTCATGTACACAGACAACCCTCTCCTCCTCCCACATAACACAAATACTTGCGAGAGATGCAGCTATTTAGCCAAACTGGAGGCTGAGCTCTCTCAACTCAGGACTGGCAAGACCAGACAGGAGGAGAAGGCAACTACACACACCACAAAACCAGCCTCACATAATGCTAGCACACCACTCAATCAAACACATAAACATACAAAGACATACTCGGAGGCTCTGAGTAAAAATTTACCTAAACAGTAGAGGCCTCCAAAGCAGACACCCAAACAACTGCTACCTCAAGACACCCCACAAGCAACACATAAACCACAAAATCAGTGTGCAAAGCAGTCACAGCCCTTAAGGCCAAATACAACACCAAACATACTTGTCATAGGTGACTCCATAGTCAGACACACTGACGTCCCACTCACCAGGCTGAACAAGGAGAGGGTCACAGTAAGCTGCCTATCGGGTGCTAGAATCCGCCACATAACACAAGCACTCGGGTCACTCCACGGCAAGTACAAATATGACAAAGTCATTGTCCATGCTGGTGTGAACGACCTGAGACGTACCTCCCTGGACTACATGAAAAGAGACATAGAGGAGCTCTCTGATTATGTAGCCCAGGCAGATATGACCCTGAACCTGAGCAGTATCCTTCCTTCACCAAGAATGATGCCACAATATAGAGACAAGATGATCAGCTTTAACAATTGGCTTAATGTCTGGTGTCATTCAAAGGGGATCCAGTGTCTGTCTGCCTGGGATGACATGCTTGACAAGCCACGCTGCTTCATGAGGGACGGCTTGCACCTGTCACCCTGGGATTCCGGATATTGGCTAAGGCTCTTGCCACCCCATAGTGCCTTTTTTAGGCAAGGCTCAAATTCTAAACCTACCACCCTAGAAAACAAAAATGGGAAGAAACTAAGGGTAATGCTGCTCAAAGCCAGAAGTCTAAATCTCAAAATGCACGCACTCGAGGCCCTTCTCAGTATGGAGAACATCGATGTCTGTGCTGTAACTGAAACCTGGTTCAAGGCTCCTGAGAGCACCCCGGCACTATTAGGTTTTACCTCATATCATGCGTTCGCCCCAAAACCCGGACCACACCACAAAAGGGGTGTATCCATATTCATAAAGGATACCCACACCTCCAGGTTGGTGGCAACGCATCAAGCTCGAAACCATCCAGGTGCAACTAACCATGGGCAAAACTGCTCTACAAATTGTAGCATGCTACAGGCCACCCTCTCAAACTCAGGAACCCCACACAGCCTTCCTGAAGACACTGGAGGGTATAAATGTATCTCCAAACACCATCATATTGGGTGACTTCAACTACCCGAATATAGACTGGGAACATTACTCAAGCCCTAACTTTCTAGCCCAACGGTTCCTGGAGTTCATAAATTCAAATGCCATGGAACAGCTAGTCACTGTTCCCACAAGAGGAGAAAATATACTAGATCTCATTATCACAAACATGGGGACAAAATGCTCCACACGGAAGTATATCCCTCATTGGTGAGATCTGATCATAAACTAATCTCACTGGAAATCCACATCCGCCCCACCCCAAACAAAAAGACCACAGTGAAGAACTTCTCTAAAGCAAACTTCACACTACTCAAGACTGGTGTGGTATCCTTCAAGGCCCCTGAGCCAGTGGAAACTACAACCCAAGCTGCGGAAGCCCTTACAAATGCCTTCTATGAACACCTCCAGGACTGCATGGATCAGGCAATCCCAAATAAAACCAAGACTCTTTCCACAAAGGGCAAACGTCCAGTCTGGTGGACCCCAGCCATTAACAAACTTTACAATAAGAGGAGAAAGCTATTACATGATAGAACAAAATCCATAAAAGGGAAGTCACCTCTGATCATTATTAGTAAAAATATACGAGCACTCATAAAATCAACTAAGGCCAATTTTGGGAGAAAAATTGCCATGGATTCAAAGGACAATCATAAGGCCTTTTTCAGCTATGTTAGGAACCTGGGTGGAAACTCCCAGATATGCTCAGAATTAGTCCAAAATGATACAAAAATCACTGAACCCACAGACATTGCCAACATACTGGCAGACAGGTTCAGTGCAAACTTCACCGGGCTCTCCCAGCCTAAAGGAGAGATAACTATCCCAGCGGAGTGTAGCCTCCCAGACATCTGAAATGCGCAGGTGAAAGCTGCTCTCTCTAAAGCTAAAAACACAGCATCAATGGGACCGGATGGTGTCCCCGGCTGTGTGCTACACGAGCTAAATGAGGAATTAAACCCGCACATAAGGCAGCTGCTTAATCTCAGCCTTACCACAGGATACATGCCCAAGGAGTGGCGTACGGCAACTGTGGTCCCACTCCACAAAGGCGGTGCCTCTACGGACCCTGGTAATTACGCCCCATAAGCTTAACAAGTCTAGTCTGCAAAGCTATGGAGAGGATCATAATGGAGCTCATAAACAAAGATATAGGGGACTTGCAGACATTGGACCCGACCCAGTTTGGCCGTCAAGGGCAGATCATGCCTTTTGAACTTGGTCGACTTCTTCAAAACAGTCACCAAGGCCATTGATGAGGGAAAGGCAGTCCATACAGCCTACCTTGACCTTGCAAAGGCTTTCGACACAATACCCCACTCGGGTATTATAGAAAAACTTACCAGCTTAAATGTAAACCCATATGTCACAAGATGGGTTGCAAACTGGCTTAAGGACAGAACCCACAGGGTTAGAGATGCTGGCGCTATGTCAGACTCCAAGCCGGTCACAAGTGGTGTCCCACAGGGCTCGGTCCTTGGCCCCTATTGTTCGGCATCTACTTCTCAGAAGTACAGGCCAACATGGGAGGACTTTGGCTGACAAAGTTTGCAGACGACTGCAAACTGGGCGCCATAGTGGAAAGTGCATCGGACACGGATATCCTTCAGAAGGGACTCACGGAAACAGATAGCTGGTGCCAGAGCCATGGCCTGAAGTTAAACGCCAAAAAATGTATAGTCATACCCTTCGGGAAAAACAAAGTAACCCCAAGCTACCATATAGGTGGCAATCCACTAAGCACAGAAGAGGTTATCAGGGACCTGGGGACCCAGGTTGACAGTGGCCTTTCTTTTGACACTCACGTTGCTAAAGTGGTTAGAAAGACCTTCTACATTGCCCACTTGATCATGAAGGGATTCACATCCAGATCTAGTGAGGTCATTGTTCCCCTGTACTCTTCACTTATCAGACCAATGATCGAGTACAATGCCCCATTCGGGATGTATCTCACCCGACATCTGCAGCAATTGGAGAGACCCCAAAAGTTCCTCACCAAAAGGATAAAGGGACACCAAAATCTGTCATATGCTGCCAGATTGAAGAAACTCCAGCTCTATTCAGTCGCATACCGTCTGCTCAGAGGTGACATGTGCCTGACATACAAGGCCATGTCCAACCCGGAATTAATGGACATGCTCCACCTCAAAAAATCCAAATCCACCAAAACCACTAGAGCAAGCGACTTAAACCTTAGCACGGATATAAATAGGACGTGCTGGAGGGATAGATTTATCACTCAGAGACTCCCTATGCTGTGGAATAAAATCCCGGTCCATGTGAGGCAGAGCACCTCGCTGGCTCTGTTCAAGAGAAATCTTGACCTGTGGATGGGAGATCGTAGGTTTACCCCAGGAATCATCTCTGTGTCACTGCTGGACTGAGGCACAACAAACTAATGGGTACAGTATTTTTTCATATAAGGGGTGGCGTAAGCCACAAAACTTTGGGCTAGGCTTATAAATGCCTTAGGGCAGATAGCCTAGTATAAACCTATGAACCTATGAACCTATCCCAATATTGCTGATAATGCAGTTGCTTTCGTTAGCTAGGTATTAAAGCTGACTTTGTCATAGTCCAAGCAAAAAGCATTTAAGTAACATAAGAGATGCATTTACATAGGCAAGATGCAGACAAATAACAGTTACATGAAATGAAATTATGTAACAGAGCTGTGATCAAAGTCTGATAAAGGACAAGAAAGTGACTCAAAGTAAGGCTGGTGCAGATATGGAAATAAATAACCTAAAAGAAAAACTGTACCAAAGCTGACACACAGTGCATTTATTTATTTTATTTTTCAATAAACGCACTGTGTGTTAGCTTTGGTGCAGTTTTTCTTTTAGTTAACTGTGATCAAAGTCCATTGAAATGCAAGTCTTATCAGGGGTGTAGTAATGGATTTAAAGATGTGTTGAATGGACAACAAAGTAAAAGAGATTTATGCAGACTTGAAAGAACAGTAGCTAACAATCATCCCATGACACAAATGACATATATATGGGTTACTCACATCAAATACATCTGTTAAAAAACAATAGCCACATTTGCATGGATATATCATATATAGAGATCACAAGCAGATGAATTACCAAACAAGGACCACACAGAGAGTCTTGCATGTATCTTACTTTGCTTCAAAACGTCAAGTATATTATCATTAGTAGATCTTTGTTCTTGATGAGGACCTGCTAAACTACTATCAAGTTGCAGGAACCTGTATAAGGTTTGAGAGGGATTGTCTCAATACAGCAGGCATTTTCATCTTCTTTTTTTTGGGTTTTGCCACACCCCCTGTAGTTCACAGTATGACCAGAACTTACATATGAAGTCTGGTAAATCAGTCAAACATTCCAAAGAGTTGGTATGAGGAACAAAATGTTTATTATTAACTTATTCTGTAGCATGTAAAATATTTCCTGATAAATAAAAGTATAAATCAGAGGGGTTTAGAAAAGATTGAGGAGCAACTGAAAAGCAATTTACAAAGCAACTGTGGGGGTGGGGGGGCATATGTATGTCTCCCAGTTTCATAGTTAACTACTAGGCAACTGGTCTGTGGACCATTTCAAGCCTAGCCAAAAGCTCTATTCAAAATTTCCCTCTAGCTTCAAGGAGAAGAAGAAGGAGACCAGGAGAGAATTTAAGAGTTATGCAACCAAGTTTAGAAGGTTTATGATCTTTGATTGGAAGTTTCTACACAGGAAATTTGGTATCCCAAGCAGGCTGCAAAGAAGTTTATCTGCTTGCTGATAACGGACACTAGAGGTGCGACAGCAAAGAGACAGATAACTGAGAACATGATTTTTAGGAGTGTAATAAGTTGGCAGACTTTAAAATGTCCCCGCAGAGTACTCTGTCTGAAATATTGGCTGAGCAAATGGTTGTAAATAAGGCAATTATAATTGTGAGCTCATTTGCAGGATCTGAATTGCCTAGACACACTAAGGCATTAAGTGTAATGCAATTGGCTGCAAAAAAAAAATAAAAGCAGAAAATGGAAATCAACATCTAAATGCTGCAATTGAACTATTTTTACTGTAATTGAATTTTTGAGTATTGTTAAAGAGATAAAAGAACTGGAAATATGATCATGTTAAGTTGTCAATCTCGCCTTCATTCTTGCTTGATGGGTTCTTTAGCTCGAGAACTCCTTTTACCAGCTCGAGGCAGCCCCATATCCCATGATGCAAGGCAGGAAGTACTCAGATCTCGTTTGCCGCTTCGCTTGGGAGGTCTTCTCTTTACCAGCTCCTGGTAAGTAATTCACATTTGTGACATTTAAGCCCCTTTTTAGTTAAAAACTATTTGTTTTGATAGTTTAACTTTAAATTTAACTTTTCTGACAGAAATCCCTGTCTCTTTTAATTTTTTAGTCAGTTAATTTTATCCCATCCCCTGTTAGGGTGTGTGTGTTGGTATTTTTACTAAATACCCTTTTGGTATTAGTTTAATTTAATTGGACTGGTGTGTGTGTGTTTTTAGGCACCATGTCAAAGAGAGGGTTTCAGGTTTTAAGAAGTGTGACTCGTGCTGTCAGAAGATGTCTCTGACAGACGGTCTACTGTTTAGGCCCTCTTCACCTGCAGGACTCCTGTGCTATTTGTCACTCCTTCAGCCAGAGAGTCCTGCAGGAGAGAAGAATAAGTTGATTCTCAGGGTCTTCTAAATCAACTAAATCTGCCAAGACCCAGGCTTCTGTTTCTAAGCCTGTGATAGAGTCGAGATCTTCTGATCCACTTGGCTATCGGTGCCGAATCTCTGACCACTGTGGTGTCGGTTCCATCCGACACCCATGTGGCACAGGCATCGTGTCGGCTTGGTGGCTGTATCGGCTCGGCTGGAGCGATACATCGTAGCGGCTCCGGAAATCGGTGCCGACAGGATCAGTAATATCGGCTCCCATGTCCCATTCCAGGAAGAGGGCGAGGTCCCTTCCTTGGAGCCGACCTCGCCTCTTCTATCGGAACGGAGCCATCGGAGCCGATCTTCAAGGTCATCCAGGTTGTCAGACCATGACCTAGAGAGAGTGGTCAGTAGATTGCTCAAGTCACAGGTACTGGCCCAAATGCTACACAGTCCGTCTCAGCAGACGACTGTTGGTCCACACCCGTTACAGTTCCTCCTTCAACTCTACCCCAGAGCTTGGAGTTGGAGTCTTCGGGCATGGTTACTGCTACGGCTGGAGGACGGATACCCCTTCTGTTCCTTCAGCCCCTACTCTTATCTCCTCTTCCTTAGAGGGATTCGTGGTCGGGCTTCCATGGTCTCCTCCGAGGGGTGAGTGGCATCGGACCCTTGTCCGAACCCGCTCTTCCCTTGGAGCCTCGGTGAGCTCGGCTCCGACATCTGCCTCGAGACTTCCTTCGGTGGCCCCTGGAGTTCCTAGCTCTTCGGAGCGGGTCTCTCGGACCTGCCTGGGAGGGGAGCATTAGGTGATGAAGAGTGTACTGGCCTCTGGTATCAGTCAGCAGTCTCTTCCCGTAGCTCCTCCCTCTATTGTACCTGTTGACATCTCTGCCACTTCTCTTGCTACAGGACCCAGAGATCCTCCGCCTCAGGTTTCCCCATTGGGAATTTCCCCTCTTCGAGGATTCTCCTGATGTTTGGAGATCCTCCTAGGAAGAGGACTTGTAAGAGGAAGCATGTAGACTCCCTGAGTCTGTCACTTCGGATACTGACTTTGATGAGTCAGAGGGATCCCCTAGATCCTCTGAGGATGTCTCCTTCTCAGACATCCTAGAACTTCTGAAACAGAGGGAAACTGGCCCACCAACAATCCCTCTGAGGATGAGTCAGTATACCTAGAGGCGTTTGGATCTCGGCCCTCCACCTCCTGGGTGTCTCCGCCTTCGACCCCTTATGCAGGTTATAGCACGAAGGCTTGGACAGCTCCTGACTCTGTAGAGCCAGTCCCTAGGAGGCCTTCTAAATTTATAACTGCCCCTAGTGACAAACAATTCCTTACCAAGGGTGTACGCTGATGCCATGGTGGTGGCTGCGCCACCAAAAGGAACTTGCAGATCCTTCCGTGCCTGTCCATCCTCCTAACAAGGACTCTAGGACCATGGATAGGCATAATGCACCGATGTTTTCCTCAGCGACCTTTGCTATGCTCGCTGAATTATCTTTGTCACTTCACCAGACTCCAGAGATATCTTGAAGGAGCTGGGAGAAGTAGTTCAGGATCCTACAGCTGCAGGGGCCCAAGAAAAGATTGCTTCGCAGCTAGGAACCCTCAATTCCATTGCTAACTCCTCCATGCGGCTAATATCTTATGCTGCTGATGGGCACAGGTGTGGCTCTTAGACGCCAAGCCTGGATGCGGCTATGTGATTTTCGCGGATCCCTTTAAGGCCCTTCACAAATTCTCCCTTTGATGGGTCAGCTTTGTTTGGCCCTCAGGTGAAGGAAACCTTGACCAGGTGTGAGCAGGACGGCAAGACTCTTTCTGCTGTTGGAGTCCGTTTTCCACCCCTTCTAGGCCTTATCCCAAAGGACAGAAGGGTGGGAAGATGTGGTTCCGTAAATCTCAAGGAGTCACGCCGATTCACGTGGTCAGTTTACCCCTAGAGGCAGAGGGGTAACAACAACAGACGCTCTAGAGGCAGAGGGGTCCAAGAATCAGGGCAACAGGGAGTCTCTTCCTGAGAAGCCTTTTCAGCATCCCTGAGGTGTTGCCGGCTGTCCCTCCTTGGAGGCAGTCGGGAAGATTATCACTGTACCCAGAAGCCTGGCATTCCCTCACTCAAGACAGATGGGTACAGTCGATCATATCCAAGGGTTACATAATTCCTTTCGAGGAAAGTCCCTTCCCTCAAGTTCCCTTCCAGATGTACCACCCGGTCTAAGGGACGTTGCAGAGTTCGAGATCGCAAAACTTCTGCACTAAAGAGCCATTCAGCCAGTTATAGACCATTCAGAGCCCGGAAACTACTCAAGGTTCTTTTGGTCCCCAAAAGACGGAGACTGGAGACCAATATTGGATCTCAGCAGACTCAACAAGTCTGTCAGGAAGACAAGATTCCGGATGGTCACTCTTCAGTCAATTCTACCCTTCTTACAGAAGGACAACTGGATGTGCTCAATAGATCTTCAGGATGCGTACTATCACATCAAAATTCACAGACGCTCCAGGAGATTTCTCCGCTTTGGCTGGGGTCCAGTCATTTCCAGTTCAGAGCCCTGCCCTTTGGTCTCACTACAGCCCCCAGAGTGTTCACCAAATGCATGGCAGTGGTCACGGCTCACCTGAGACGTCAAGGATTCCAGGTGTTTCCGACTGGCTCCTGTCAGCCACCACCAGGCATCAGCTTATACAAGCCAGGGATTACACAATAGACCTTTGTTCTCATTTGGGCATCTCAGTCAACTACGAAAAGTCATCCTTATCGCCCTGCCAGTCTATTACCTTCATAGGCAAACTTAAACACTGTTCGGATGTCAGCTACCCTTACAGAATAAAGAGTTTCAGACATTCAGACTCATGTCAGGATCATTCTGGCCAGCAAGAAGGTACAGGCCAGAATGGTTCTAAAGGTGTTAGGTCTTATGGCTGCGGCCATCACTCTTCTTCCCCTGGCTCGATTCTACATGCCCCTGCTTCAGTGGATGCTGTTCACACAGTGGTCATACCAGCAACTCCCAATGCGTCACCAGATTCTGGTGACACAAATATGCAAAGAACATCTTGCTTGGTGGATCACATCGTCTCAGCTTCACCAAGGCAGGTGCTTTGTACCTCCGTCCCCGATAGCCACTGTCACCACGGATGCCTCCCTGATCGGGTGGGGGGGTCATTATCAGGGCAGGATGGTTCATGTACCATCTGCACATAAATGTCCTGGAGATGAGAGCAGTGCTTTTAACGTTGCAAGCCCTCAACGACTTTCTTCCCGTAGGGACAATTGCAGTCCACACAGACAACATGTCTGTAGTGTGGTATATCAACAAACAGGGCGGAACCAAGTCCTACCCCTTGTGTCCAGACTATGGCAATGGGCGATCTCCTCTCATCGGTTTCTGGTAGCAACGCATATCCCTGGGAAAACCAACATTATAGCGGACAGATTGAGCAGAGCTATTCTCATGCCTCACGAGTGGTCTCTCAAGCAATCCATAGCGGAAGAGATTTTTCTGGAATGGGGTCGTCCATGTTGCGATCTTTTGCTACTCCCCAAAACAGCAAATGTCCAGACTTCTTCAGCCTCTTCCTCTATCAGGCCATCCCCCAGAGACGCTCTGACCCAGGATTGGCCCCAGGGACTTCTTTATGCCTTCCTCCTTTTCCTCTGATCCCTCAGGTGATCCAGAAAGCTACCGTTTGAGAGCCAAATTGATTCTCATTGCCCTTACTGGCCTCGACAAGTTTGGTTCCCGTTCCTCCATCATCACCTTTTGGTGCAGCCGTGGCATCTGGACCCAGTGCCAGATCTACTGATTCACCAATCCGGTCAGCTGCACCGGTCAATCCCTTCTCTCAACCTCACAGCATGGTTGCTCCACTTCCTTCCTTAGCCAGGCTTCCTTTGATCTCTAACCCAGTTAGAGATATCATAGTAACTTCACTAAAATCCTCTACCAGGAGGATTTACACAAGCAAATGGAACGTTTCTCTTATTGGGCTAAGGCCCAAAATATTGATCCTTTTACTGCCCCTGTTCAGGCAGTTCTGGACTTCTTAGCAGAGATTTTCCATGCAAGCTCCTCTTCTTCCACAGTCAGAGTTCAGTTGGCTGCTATTTCTAATTTTCATGTCGGGATAGCAGATCATAATATTATGTCCCATAGGCTCTGCAGGGCCTTTTGAAAGGAATTTTCCTACTAAAGCCTCCAATCAGGAATCCTCCTCCTCAGTGGGATTTAAATTTAGTGCTGGCATCCTTGATTCTTCCCCCCTTCGAGCCAGCTGTTTCTTGTTCCCTGAAATATCTTTCTTGGAAAACTTTATTCCTAGTGGCTATTACATCTGCCAGGAGGGTGTCTGAACTTCATGCTCTTTCGGTTCGACCCCCTATTTGATTTTTCACAAAGACAGAGTATCTTTGAGAACTAATCCATCCTTTTTACCTAAAAATCAATCTGAATCAATCTATTGATCTCCTGTATTTTTCCTAACTATTCGGATAGAGCTGAACAAAGCTACATTATCTTGACGTCCACCGTCAGCTTAGATATTATTTGGACAGAACAAAAAATTTAGAAAATCTGATCAACTTTTGTTTCCTATGGATAATAAAAAGGCCTTCCTGTTTCTAAAGTGACTTTGTCCAGATGGCTTTCTTGTCATCACTGAAATTTATACGATCAGGGGAAAACAGCTGTGCTCAAAACCTAAAGCACATTCAACTAGGAGTTTAGCTACTTCTACAGCTTTTCAAGCTAGACTGCCTTTGGACACTATTTGTGCAGCGGCCACTTGGGCCACTCCTCACACTTTTGTTTCCCATTACAAATTGGACTTGGCCTCCAGGGACAGAGCCAGTTTTGGCTCTACAGTCCTCAAGAGTTTGTTCCATTGAGCCACCCAGGATAGAGGTGCTAGGGACGCGGTCCCATCAAGCAAGAATGAAGGCGAGATTGACAAACCATAACGTTCCATGTTAGTTGTCTTCTCTGCTTCTTTCTTCGCCCTCCTTCCTGGCCTGGACAGACCTTGTATAAGAAACTATAATGCTAAAGACCATTCAGACCTGGTCCTTTTTCCATTTGTAAGTTTCTTCTTCCTTTGGGAAGTATTGTTTATGCTTGGTGTTATTGCCCTTTTGTCAACAAACGAGATCTGGGTACTTCCTGCCTTGCATCATGGGATATGGGGCTGCCTCGAGCTGGTAAAAGGAGTTCTCGAGCTAAAGCAAGTGGAACCCATCAAGCAAGAAAGAAGGCGAGAGAAGACAACTAACATGGAACGTTATGGTAGGTACATAACTTCTTATTTTGAAAAGGAATGGAACAAATTGCATAGAAAAAAATGGAATTTGTGGGAACAATATATGAAGAATAATATACTGGAGGAGTGAGATTTAAGGGAAGGCAGGAATTGAGCAATTTATTTAAGGCTTGAGTAAATGACAGTTTTCCCATATATGTAATAAATGCATGAAAAAATATTAATATGGTCTGTTTTACTTAAAGTTAATGCATGTGTGCCTATGTCTTAAGTGATAATTTTACAAAGGTGCTTAAAAAACTATTGAACACCTGCTAGTGGCACTGTGACTAACACAGAAGGCAATGTAGAAAAGGGACACCCATGATGCATTCCTTTAACAAAATGAATGGCTTGAATAAATTACCATTGGTCAGAAGCTTTTTGCCAACAGATCTGTAAATCTGCAGTGTTGCAGGTAATCTAGTTGGAAACGTAAAATCCTCTAACAAGTTTCAGAGGTAGGTCCAGCATATGGATTCATCCAGTTTTTTAGAATCCTCAAAAATAGCCCCTGTTGGGTCTACCTTTTATTTTGGTCCTGCAGTAGGAATGCTGCTGCTGCTTCTTTTTCTGGTTAGGGGTCGCCACAGCAGATGTATAAATATTCACCACTGGACCTTGGAACAAACCTGACTTAAGCTATAAAGAGCAAATATGGTCACAGTCTATTTAAATTGCCTGTTAAGTTCCTAGCTTAGATCTGTATTAGACAATGCAGGAATTGGGTAGTGATTGTCTACTTTAGAGAACCTTTGTTTTATTTTCTTTTAGGAAGAACAAAATTGGTAGAGAGGAAGAACATTATGGAAAACCTCCAGTTTTGCATTCACTTAAAGACTGCTAATATTAGGAGGAGTAAATTCTATAAAGGAAAATAATAACCATTGGCAAAATCCATTATCACATACTCAATAGCTACAGGTCCCCCACCATAAGCCAGGAAAAGCATATCCCATACCTGGACTTACTGAAATCACCTACCATGCTGCCCAGCACCTTACTTATGGGCAATTTTAACTATCCTACCATTGACTGCGGAACATACACTACCACAATTATTAAGGCTCAGAGGTTATTGGACTTTGTCAGTGCAAATGCTGTGGAACAGCTGGTAACCACATCTGAAGACATCAATCATATTCAAGGAGAGGAAATAGTAAACCTTCACCCCCAAGTTCCCACCAGTTGTCCCTCATACTATACCTGCCATCATTCCTCAACAACTTAAAACATGAACCTAGCAGACCCACTTGGAACTCTGTTTAACCACAGCATTCAGACAGGATAGCTTCCAGCAGAATGGAGGACAGCAACAGTCATTCTTCTGTACAAAGGGGTACCATCAACCGATCTAGGGAATTAAAGACCCATAAGCCTGACTAGTCTTGTCTTCAAGGCCATGGAAATAATCATTATGGATACAGTGGTTCATGAAAAGAACACAAAAATAGTATTGATCATTGAAATTGCTACACCCACTGACTACAGTGTATTCCATACAGAGAGAGATAAAGTGATAAAATATCAAGATTTGCAGGCAGAAATCAGAGGAATGTAAAAGAAAGATACCCAGACGGTTCCAATAGTAGTAGGAACACTGGGTTTTTTAAAAAAGAATCTACAGTCATATTTAGATATGTTACCAGTACATGTAACTCTGTATGAATTGCAGGAGTCACTACTGGATACATTGTGGGTGCTGTGAAGAGCACTTCTGTCCGACATCAAAGATTGAAACAATACTAATTTTATGAACTTTAATCTTACTTTGACTTCCCATCATTGTATTAGAAACCCAAAAGATTTTGAGAAATTAAAAAAAGAGCGACCATATCAAGAAGGACATAGATGAGAGGGTAGCCAAAATGGCGAGCAGATAACAGCATGGATCTTTTGCTCTGCTTCTTTTTAATAATTTTGACAGGAATTTTATATCAAGTACCAAGGAAATCTCTTCAAAATAAGATGGATGTATAATTTAATAAAGTTTTAAAAGTCTCAACAAGAAAAATCAAATTTGAAGCATGTTTCACCATTTTTCCTATTAGAAAAAAAAATAAAGATTTGACTTTTTCAGAATGAGCCACTCTGAACCTAGTGTACAGCATTCTACTATGAAAAAAATTCAGTCTATTCTAAGCAACATTAATGAAGTTTCACTGAAGATGGATAAGCTGGAGAACCAAAATGACAGCATTAAAGATGAAAGCAAAACAAGTAGAAGTAGTGAGTGAAGTTCTTATGCAGCCATATCTGCAGATCTCAAGTATTGAAGAAACAATTAATTATTTAGTTGGAAGAATGAATGAAAATGAAAATCACAAAGTTTGTTCTTAGACAAAATAATTTATATGTGGAAAAAATAGAGAATAAATTTGGAAGAAACAATATTAGGATTTATGGTATCCCAGAGAAAGGAGGAAACAATATGATTGAGTTTCTAAACACTTGGTTGCCTAAGACACTAAATTTGCCTGAAACCCTTTCTTTTGGTATAGAGAAGACACACAGATCATTTTCTAACACATACAAGAAAATATAATAAAATCTACCAATGACTATTCATCTGTTATGACAAAAGGAAAGCCTACATACCTCATAAAAAAACTTAAAAACAACATTAAAGCACAACTTTTTTCCTGCTAAAATAAAGATTCATTTTACCGGATGGTGAGAAAATGTTTAATGCTTTAAAAGATGCTATTAAATATACACAGAAAAATAAACTTCTAGAAAAAATATAAGAGATGGATTGGAGTTTACCTTCCCTAAAGAGAAATGTGATCAGGAACAGATAAAATACTTTAAAAATCTGATTTTAATTTCCTAAAGATTTATGTGAAATATTGTGAAAAAACATGTAAGTATTGCATTTAATAAGGGAAAACACTTCTATTTACTCTTTATCTATTATTGCTTTTATTTTGGCATGGTAAGAGAAAGTAAATATATAAAGAGAATGTGGGGTTAAATGGATGCATATAGTAACTTATCAATTATAGTATATTTTATTGTGACTATATCTAATAATTACCTTATGAAACTTATTTAAACATTTATTGATATAAAAAGCTTTTAATAAGATTTAGTAGTCGCCTGAACAATATAAAATAAAATAAGCTGAATAGTTCAGAAGGTTTTGATTATATGAGTTAACTACTTATATAGCTAAATGATATAGTTAAATTGAATTTTCTTTATTTTATTTTTATTTCTATTTAGAAATATGATGTAATTATTTATGTGCTTCTAAATAGAGTATTTGAATATTATAAAAGATGACAGTTGGGTATGAGATCACTATCTCATGTTTTTGGAAACTACATAGGTCGCAGTGTGTGTGTGTGTGTGTGTGTGTGTGTGTGTGTGTGTGTGTGTGTGTAAATAAATAAATAAATAAATAAATATATATATATATATATATATATATATATATAGATATATATATATATATAATGTTCCTTATTTATGCTTTTGGATAGTAAATGCAGTTATTTCTACATAAGTCATAATTGTAAAAGTTGATATAATTTAATAGTGTTGTTCTTTTTATATTAAGTCAATTTCTAGTTACAGATGTTCCTTTTTCTTTTTAAATGTTAGTTTATTTAAAATGTTTTATGCTACATAGGATTACTCACAATAGCTGAAAGTTTTTCTATTTGTGCGATTTTTTAAATATATTTTTTCCTAATTGTGATCTATTACTGACTGTAGGTGGTTTTATGTTGAATGTCTTAGTATGTTTGAAAATGACGGTTTGTGCTGACTGTTTACTCCTGGCAAGTGTTTCAGCATATGTAGATTTGTAAAAAGACTGTATTTTAATGTTTGAGATACATTATTTAGTTGTTTATGATGGTTGATATTTCTTTTATATATTAAGGGCTTAGAGGGGTTAGAAATGAAGGCATAGATATGAGAAATATTCACTCGTGAATGGTGCTAGTGTTTTCACATATGCATTTTTAAGAAAACAGCTAATTTTCCCACCACAAGCATTTAGATGTCTAATTTTAATGTATAACTACATAGCGAACAGTTTTGTGATGAATTTTGTACACTAGATTTGAAGACTGAGATGACCTTTCAACTTAATCCCTGATCTGAAAGTGATGTTTTAGAATGTTAAAATGGATTAAGCTGGGATCATCCTGTTAGATAAAAGAAGTAAAATTAGATTATTATATCTGTAATACTTTTTCTATATAATATTTAAAAACTGTAAACTTTAAACTATATATCATAGTAAATTGAAGGTTACATATTGTATTTAAATACCGTTAAATGATTGTCAGTGGTTCATTTTTTTAATAGTAAAAGGTTGAGTAATACACTTTTTTTCATTATGCTTTAGAAAATGTAGTTATAAATTATTTATTGAAATGTTGTGCAGTTTCTTGATTTGTTTGTTTTTGCTGATGTAGGACTAGACAGGTTTATTGTAGTAGTGTTTTCCTTCATTTGTCAGCCAATTCCCAAAGACAGGCAGATCAGATTAAAATAAGTCATCAGGGAAAGATAAATGATAAATGCATTTCCCCTACTCACAAATCCTCTCAGCCTTTGTTTACTATAACATCTAACAATGGGACCATAATCTCACCAGATATGTATACCAAACTCCTGGGTGTTATAATAGACAACCTCAAATATGATATACATGTAAACCAAACTATTAAAACCGTTAATAAAAAACTTGGCTCCCTGTACAAAAACAAACCTTTTCTTACCTCTCTAGCTAGGACTGCCATTGCTTGTACCCATCTACTTTCAACTCTACTCTACGCCTCACCACTAATCACTAACTTGAACAAAGCTGATCTCAGCAAACTCTCTAGCTGCTGCAATCAAATTGCCAGGTTTGCCACAGGAACTCCCTACAGGACACACCATTGTCAAAACCTACACCTCTTAGGTTGGATAGAACTCCCCAGGCTAATTCAATTTAATCAACTTACTGTAGCATTCAAGGTTATTAACCATCCAGAAAAAAACACCCTCCCTTAAAAACATTATCCATTCCTACAAAAACACTAGGCCTCTTTGTTCCACTACAAAACTTTTGGTTCAATCTGTTAAAGCTAACAACCTATCTGGAGAATCTTTGTTTGCAAATTCAGTAGGCAAAACCTTTAATTAACTCTCATCTGACCTTACTCTGAAGCCCTCCCTTAATCAGTTAAAAAAAAAAATCTAATTCAGTATTTTAAAACTCACTGGTTATGTCCTTGTTCTAATCCTGACTAAAGCCTCATCTACTTCCATATCCCTGCAATTTCTTATGCATAGCAACTAACCTCTTACACTAAACGGTTTGAAAAGAGAAACTGTAATATCTTTGCAGATACTCTGTATATAAGTTGCACCTAAAGGTTTGATAAGAGAAACTGTAACATATTTGTATATATTTATGTATATAAACTGTATTCTTCATAAGCTTGAAATGTGAGACTGTAACTTGTATGTTAATACAATATGTTTGTGCATATACTGTAACTTGCTTGTCTTTATCTGTTTGGAAGTTTGGAGCTTTTCTCCCCAGGCCTCCACTGAAAATGGATATGTATCCAGTCTGACTATCCCAGTCAACAAATGTAAAATAAATAATACATTTGTAGGGATTCTTGTAATCATTATTTGCCATTTGCAACTAGTGAATGTGTGGTGGTGTGCGGTGAAAGAAATACCCTAGAACTTGTAATGATTTATCAATATCCATTACACAGTGATTTAAAGAAGGGCCTATGATATTTTTGAAGACAGCCACTGTAGTTTTAGTGATAAACACAGGAGGTTTAAGAAATGTATGCTTGCATTGAAATGCTTAGTTATGTATCAAGCAACTGTAACTGAAATAGTTTAACACAGAACAATGTAAAAATAGGCATTTACAAATCAAAAAGTACAGAACAATGGAAAAATAGACCTTTAAAAATCAAAAAGTTTAACTTGGGTCTTTGGCAGGCTTCATGATAAATTTCTGAAATAGTCTGATAGGTACTCTGGGAGAGTGCATAGATCTCATTTCAGCAATTCAGCATAAGTAGATTGAAGTTAGTAACTCTAATAATATTAATGATTTTGTCAACCGTGACATAGTCAATACATTTTTAATTAAAATATACAAATAAAACTAACAAAAAGAACAAAAATATTGCTAGATCTAAAATATACAAATACAATTAACAAATGAACAAATAAACATTTGATAGATATTTTCCTTTAAAAGAAATTAAAGATCAAGTTAAAATATAAAGAATAATAAAGATCCTGGGCTGGATGATCTCATTCCAGAGATATATAAATTGTTGCCAGATAATGTAGTTAATGTATTAGCAAAAACTTTTAAAGAAATCATCATCATGGAGATATTCTCTTATATCATCTATATTAAAACAAGATAAGGATCCTTCACATTGTTCTTACCATCCTATTTCACTACTAAATGTTGATTATAAATTATGTCCATTTTAGCTAATAGAATTTATTTAGTATTACTAAAATTAATTTTTAACAATCAAGCCGGGTTAATTTTATACAGACAGCTACAAGATAAATAATTAAACTAAATACCCTAAAATAATATGCAAATATAAATAACAAAGAACTTTCAATCATTATTTTGATTTTCACCAAGCATTTGATTCAATAAATTGGTTTTATCTTTTCAAAGTACTTAAGGAATATAATTCTTCATCTGAATTTATATTATTAATCTCCAAGCTTCACAAGAATTCTTATGTCTTTGTAAAAATAGGTTATTTTCTTTGTAGTTCTTTTAAAATGCAAAAAGGTTTGAAATTGGGCTTCCCATTTTCATCACTATTTGTACTAGTGATAGAGCCTTTTGCTAATTTTATTAAATGAAATATTACAGGTATATCTTTAGCTGATAATTTTGTATTAAAACTGAAACTTTTTAAGGACAATATTCTTTTTACAACAGGGGTATACAGAAACATCATTACAATATATTAGTTCCATGAAACATTTTGATGCAATTTAAAGTTTAACATTTAATCATAATAAAACTAATACATAATTAATAAGTTTAAAAACACATGTAAAAATACATTAATTTTAATTGGGAAATACTCATACCTTGGTATTGCTATAACTTAATTGTAAAGATCTGATATTACGTCATTTCAAACAGGTTATAGATAAAATTACACAATTCATTATAAATTGGAATATATTTTTCTTTACTATGGAAGAATGTCTGATGTTAATTAGGATGGTAATTCTTCCTGAAATTTTATTTCTCATTTGGTCATTACTTCTGTCTGCATTCAAATTTATTTAAGAAGATAAATAGTATTCTTCTGAAATTTCTTTTAATTGGCATGTGAAAAGTTGGAAATATGGAAGCATAGGTTTTCTAGATATTGAATACATATTACGCCAACTATTATTAAAGTTATTGTACTATGGTTTATTACAACATATGAATCAAAATGGAAACCAATACATAAAAAATGTATTTAATAATAAATTTACTTCACATCACACACAGTATTCCCACTAGTTTTGACTGTTTTTAAAAGACTATTGTGTAAATGGAAATAGTATTTTATATTCACTTCCTTATATTAGTTATATTATTTCTTCTTTTAGGAAATTTATTTATACTAATTTTATTAAAGACTTATGTTTTCTATAGTTTCAATTGCATATACTAATGAATGTTTAGAAACATATGATTTTAATAAAATGTTAGAATTGAAAGTATACAATAATACAATTGAGTGGCATCAATTCCTAAATGGGAGCTAACTTCATGCAGCCAAGTGTCTTCTCTCTAGATATAGTCCAGATTTTAACAGTTCGGTAATTTTACAGATCTGTAAGGAATAAGTAAATATGATTTAAATTTGGAATCCTTTCCTAAAGTTTTAGAATGCTTAATTAATGTTAATAAGTCAATAAATATTGCTGTTTATTTATCAGTGATTTATAGCATTCTTAGATCATATTCTTTACATTTAGATAACACCTATTGGAATTACTCTACAGAAATGAATAATGATTTTTTTTTCAGATGAAAATAAGAATATAGTATTATAATTAGCAGATAAAACTACATCTTCATTATAATGAAAATTTTCACTTGGAAATTTTTACATAGAACTGTTATCAATAGCTTTGTAGCGTTATATCAAATTTAACAATATCCACCGACTTTGTTGATTCTGCAACAGGGCTCATATAGCCTATCACTCAGCTATTACACCTCCTAAATGTATGAAAGTTTAAGTACCTCGTTTATGATTAATTCCTATATCTGATTTGCACCCACTGCTTGAACTGTCCTATATAAATTTTGCTAGCTGAAAACTACTCATATGGGATGTTTTCATGTATATACTCTGTATTGCTTGTATAATAGCTTTAATTTGAGAATGATTACTTATGTACTGTTTTTCTCACCAATTGTATAAGCTGCCAATAATATGTACTAAATGTCTTTATTAAATTATGTATTGTATGTGAAATATCTTGTATGTGGAAGCAAAAAATACGGATGACCAAAAATCCTCACTCTGCAGTTCAAGAAAATGTTCAACAAATACAAATACAACCAAAGAATCACGTTGTAGCTTAGAACAGTAACTCAATGGAAATCCTCACCAAATAACCAGCCGATGTTAGCAAAAAAAGGCTTTATTCCACAAAACGAAAAGTACTCCAATCACAAGCGCTTTTGCCCGTTTGTAACGGGCTTTTTCAAGTGTAACTGTTTGCAACCCAAACCATGTTTATATATGCTTAGGTAAACATTAATTGAATTATTGCATTAATTGCTTGAACAATTAAACAATTGTACAATTAGTTGGACTTAGTTTTTTGAAATGGAAAATGAAAGAATGCTATTACAGCAGTCCGTGTTCAAACCTAACATGCGCACTTGACATACTAAATTGTAAAAAATACAAAAATTATTTTAAAACAGTACCAGTGCGCAACACTTCAAATAGTAAGCAATAATGCTCAATAAATTGTAATATATGTAGAGTCAACCATACAAAAAAGTAAAAACCATCAGTAGAAAATACACATTAAATCATATGCTGGTGATAATGTTACTGCCACCACTAACCTGCATATCAGCAGTTTAGGTCAGTGGAGTGCTTTGTGTAACAGATGCTTTTAACCAATATACAAAAAATTGTATTAATACCTGCACCAAAATGACCATAAAGCATTAAAAATAATATTGCTGATGCTTCCCTACTATACACTATCAGTTCAAATCATTTCCGTACTGTAAATATAAACACGTGTATGAAGTGCGTAAAATACTTAAAAGAATAAACAAATAGATATTAAAAATACTAAATGCCAACCTGGCATAATCCCTTATTTTCATGTTTTCTATAAAATTGTACAACAGATAAATCGCAAATTTTGTAATTATGCATGAAATATTGAAACAGGAATGTACATGCATTGTGTCATCCGTAAAATAAAAAATAATTAATTAATTATTGGAACATTCCAAACCATGGAAATATGTTAAAACACGTTTTGCAAATAAATAACAAAATATTACAACTGTTCTTAACGTGCTAAATTGAAATATAAATTTATCTATGTAAAAATAAATAATAAATTAATTACATCAATTATTTTAATCTTACTTTTCTTATAGGTTTTATGTAAAAACTTCCAATATAATCAATATAATAAATAAATAAATGAACAATTAATCAATAAGAATAAAGATCCCATCAAAATATGCCATGATAGCAAAATGTTAAAAATGTTGGCAATAAACTGTGATTCATAATTTATTACTTTTATCCTTCAAGATACAGGCTAAACTGATTCCATCGTTCAAGCCTGGGTTCCTAGTGGCATCCAGCTTTAGCTGCCACATTAATTCCTTCATGTTTAAAGCATTCTGCCAATCACCTCCTCTCATGTCACAAAGCACCCTGTCCAGGACAAAAAAGCAAATGGACATATTGACACAATTTTGAGAGTGCTTAACAAAAGCATTCGTCTCCTTCTTTGTTTTAATGTCATTCATGTGCTCATATATCCTACGCTTTAACTCCCTTTCTGTTTTGCCCACATAAAATGATAAGCAACTTTGGCAAATTCTTAGGTAAACTACCCTGGGTGAGTTGCAAGAAAAGTGCTCATTAGATGTGATAGTGATATTCCGGGAGGGAATGGTAACATTACTAGTGTTTGAAATAAATGCACATTGGTGGCACCTACCACATGAATAAGTACCCTTCTTCTTGGTAATAACATGAGCTGAAGAATTGCCATTGGAACCAGTTTTTTCTTCAAAAATGCCCTTCAAATTAATGCCCCTTTTTCTAACAAAAGAAATTTTGTTGGGAAAAATATTTACAAATTCATCCTGTAAAAAAACAATAGGCCAAAGATTTCTTACTGTATTTTCAATAAAGACCGTGTCCTGTAAATATGTATATGTAAAATTCCTGCTTGGATTATGTTCAAAAACCCGCTGTGTCTTTGGAATAACTGCTTTAACACCTAGAAGTGGAGGAAAATGTTCATCTCTTTTTTCCAAAATTTCATTTAAAATGTCCTGAAAAAATTCATCAGAGTATCCTCTATCCAGAAATGAGCCCCTCAAAAATCCCACTTCTTCTAAAAACAATTCATGTGTGCTACACATTCTGGAGGCTCGCACCAGTTGCCCCTTAATAATACCCTTTTTAACATGCAAGGGATGCCCACTGTTAAAATGTAAAAAAGAATTGCAATGTGTCTTTTTTCTAAAAATTTGCGAAACAAAACCAATGTTATTTGTTTTTTTAGTGAGCTTAATATCTAAGTAGTGCAGAGACCGGTCATTTATTTCATAAGTGAAACGTAAAAAGTTAGTAGTTTTGGATAGATAGTTCATGAAATCATAGAACTCTGGCTCAGAGCCTGACCATAAAATGCAAATATCGTCTAAAAATCTCCTATAGAAGCTAATATATTTGCTCCATTGGGTAGAATGAATAAATTCTGTTTCCCATTTGTTCAGAACTATATTTGCATAAGCTGTAGCGCATGGGGCGCCCATGGCTACCCCACTCTTTTGCTTAAAGAACTCCCCATTAAAAAATATGAAGTTGTTGTTCAAAATTATTCTCATAAACTCTAGTATATTGTAAATCATACAGTTACTAAGCCCAGATTCCATGCTTATTGCTTCACCAAACCAATCCAAACCCTGTTCATGGGGAATACTGGGAAACAATTCCACAATGTCTATTGTAACCATATACAAACTAGAATTTTCCATACATTGATCTAAGCTATTTAAAAACTCCCAGGAGTCCTTGCAGATGTATTTTAGACCTGCTACATAATTTTTTAACTGGAAATCAACAAATTTGCTAAGTGGTTCTGTTATTCCCCCTGCTCCAAAAACTATTGGGCAGAATTTCAAAGGGGTTAAACCCTTGTGGACTTTGGGAATGCCAAATAAAATGGGGGGTTTGGGTTTAGAAACAAACAAAAAAATTGTATGTTTTTTCATCAATAAACCCTTGCATCAATAAGTCATATATATAGTACTTGATTTTCTCAAGTGCAATATTTAGTTTGTTTAATGAAATAGGTTCATATGTTTTTATGTCCTGCAAAATGTTGTATATGTAATTGTCATACTCCAGCTGTTTCATTAAAACAATGCCACCCCCTTTATCGGGCTTCATGACCCTGATGCCTTCATCCTTTAACTTGTCCACAAGTACTTGTAGTCTGTACGGAAAATTAAGGGGATGTTTAGTACACTTACTTGTAAAATATTCCCTTAAACTTTTCTCAATTAGTTCCTCAAACAGTTGTAACTTGGGATGAGTAGGAGGGTTGAAAGTACTGCTTCTAGATAGCAAGCGTTCACACTGGGCTTGATTTTTGAAAAAAACTGTTAAATTCAAGTTTCTTATAAACAACTTTAATTCAATCAACAATTTGGGTAGATAACTTGCCCTATGTGGAACAAATTGTAGTCCCTTAGTAAAAAGTTCAAAAAATGTTTCTGTTATCTGCATGTCAGTGTAGTTGTAAATGTTGAAATTGTTTAAACTAATAATGTTGCAAATTCCTTCATCGCATGTCACTAGGGAACACCTAATTTCATTGCGCTCTGGGCAGTTCTCATAAGTTATCATCTTTTCCCCCAGGCATTCTGTTGAAATTGGTTTGATTTTACCCGTGGTCTTCCCTGGGGTGCCTGAAAACCCTGCTGACTATTGTTGTTTCCTTTCTGCGCTAGCCTTTCACTCCTCCTAGGCATATCAGAATATTCATACCCCTCGTTTAACCTCTGGTCTAATCTGTTACCCGCCTCTTCAAGATTTGTATTTTTCTTAAATCCTGGTGCTGGGTAGGCTCTGCCTTCACTATATTCAGCCAGATCTCTTTCTAGCTTCTTGGCTTTTCTGTCCAAAACTTTAAAACAGGGCTCGTCTACTTCTCTAAATGTATCATTATATTTTTTCTTAAAACCTATAAATTTTTCATCCTTAATAATATTTTCATGCAAAGTATTTAATTCATTCAATATAACATTTCCTTTGCTAGCATAGTCATCTGTCATAAGTTTTAACATTTCAATACAAGTTCTGTTAAATAGTTCAGTCAGTTTTGAATGCAAAGCCGAACCCATGCAGGCGTTGTTAGGGTACCTGTAACAGCGTAACCCTTTAGGCACCCGCTCGACTTTAATGCATTCATTTAAGTAGTTGATCTCAAGCTGGGTATTTTTGTATGCGTATAACTTGTTTTTAAAAAGCTCGAACTTGCTTTCCAATTGCTCAAAATGAACATTAAAAGTACCTGTTTTAAACCGTGGCTGTTGCTCAGTCCAGGCCTTGAAATTGAAGTTATTGTCCAAATAAGAAGAACAATTACGTCCAGAGGTACTAGCAAAAGGAGAAACCTGAGGATGATCCACAATAACCGGGTCGCCAAAAGATGCGTGCATTACTGCCTCTTTACGTTGCTCGCCGTTCCTTTCTTTAGTTTTTTCTTTCTCTTTTCCTTGCTGCTGATTGCAAGGTACACCAGAATTTCTGGAACTATTAGCGCTCATCAACGTATTGTTTAGTTGCGTCAAGAGAGCCAAAACTTGGTTGAGCTCCCTTCTCGTCACCGGCGTGTCATCCGGTTCCTCCATGAGCAATAAGGGTGTGTCGATGAAATCAGGAGAGGATTGGTCTTCCGCCATAAAAAAAACAACGAACCAAGAAGCAGCAACTGGAAAACCATGAAGCAAAAAATACGGATGACCAAAAATCCTCACTCTGCAGTTCAAGAAAATGTTCAACAAATACAAATACAACCAAAGAATCATGTTGTAGCTTAGAACAGTAACTCAATGGAAATCCTCGCCAAATAACCAGCCGATGTTAGCAAAAAAAGGCTTTATTCCACAAAACGAAAAGTACTCCAATCACAAGCGCTTTCGCCCGTTTGTAACAGGCTTTTTCAAGTGTAACTGTTTGCAACCCAAACCATGTTTATATATGCTTAGGTAAACATTAATTGAATTATTGCATTAATTGCTTGAACAATTAAACAATTGTACAATTAGTTGGACTTAGTTTTTTGAAATGGAAAATGAAAGAATGCTATTACAGCAGTCCGTGTTCAAACCTAACATGCGCACTTGACATACTGAATTGTAAAAAATACAAAAATTCTTTTAAAACAGTACCAGTGCGCAACACTTCAAATAGTAAGCAATAATGCTCAATAAATTGTAATATATGTACAGTCAACCATACAAAAAAGTAAAAACCATCAGTAGAAAATACACATTAAATCATATGCTGGTGATAATGTTACTGCCACCACTAACCTGCATATCAGCAGTTTAGGTCAGTGGAGTGCTTTGTGTAACAGATGCTTTTAACCAATATACAAAAAATTGTATTAATACCTGCACCAAAATGACCATAAAGCATTAAAAATAATATTGCTGATGCTTCCCTACTATACACTATCAGTTCAAATCATTTCCGTACTGTAAATATAAACATGTGTATGAAGTGCATAAAATACTTAAAAGAATAAACAAATAGATATTAAAAATACTAAATGCCAACCTGGCATAATCCCTTGTTTTCATGTTTTCTATAAAATTGTACAATAGATAAATCGCAAATTTTGTAATTATGCATGAAATATTGAAACAGGAATGTACATGCATTGTGTCATCCGTAAAATAAAAAATAATTAATTAATTATTGGAACATTCCAAACCATGGAAATATGTTAAAACACGTTTTGCAAATAAATAACAAAACATTACAACTGTTATTAACGTGCTAAATTGAAATATAAATTTACCTATGTAAAAATAAATAATAAATTAATTACATCAACTATTTTAATCTTACTTTTCTTATAGGTTTTATGTAAAAACTTCCAATATAATCAATATAATAAATAAATAAATGAACAATTAATCAATAAGAATAAAGATCCCATCAAAATATGCCATGATAGCAAAATGTTAAAAATGTTGGCAATAAACTGTGATTCATAATTTATTACTTTTATCCTTCAAGATACAGGCTAAACTGATTCCATCGTTCAAGCCTGGGTTCCTAGTGGCATGCAGCTTTAGCTGCCACATTAATTCCTTCATGTTTAAAGCATTCTGCCAATCACCTCCTCTCATGTCACAAAGCACCCTGTCCAGGACAAAAAAGCGAATGGACATATTGACACAATTTTGAGAGTGCTTAACAAAAGCATTCGTCTCCTTCTTTGTTTTAATGTCATTCATGTGCTCATATATCCTACGCTTTAACTCCCTTTCTGTTTTGCCCACATAAAATGATAAGCAACTTTGGCAAATTCCTAGGTAAACTACCCTGGATGAGTTGCAAGAAAAGTGCTCATTAGATTTGATAGTGATATTCCGGGAGGGAATGGTAACATTACTAGTGTTTGAAATAAATGCACATTGGTGGCACCTACCACATGAATAAGTACCCTTCTTCTTGGTAATAACATGAGCTGAAGAATTGTGATTGGAACCAGTTTTTTCTTCAAAAATGCCCTTCAAATTAATGCCCCTTATTCTAACAAAAGAAATTTTGTTGGGAAAAATATTTACAAATTCATCCTGTAAAAAAACAGTAGGCCAAAGATTTCTTACTGTATTTTCAATAAAGACTGTGTCCTGTGAATATGTATATGTAAAATTCCTGCTTGGATTATGTTCAAAAACCCGCTGTGTCTTTGGAATAACTGCTTTAACACCTAGAAGTGGAGGAAAATGTTCATCTCTTTTTTCCAAAATTTCATTTAAAATGCCCTGAAAAAATTCATCAGAGTATGGCAAGGCTTGTAAATGTTTTTGGCCATTGGCCTAGTTACCTGCCATTTACCTATAAAATTCCTATGATTTTCTGCAGATAAAACATCCAGTCCTAATTGTTTCCCATGGGAATGGCCTGTACTATCCTATATATTAATTTCTTCAAAATCAGTGACTTCAACTTTCCCTGATTTAGGTGAGAAGGAAAGGTAATTATGCTCTGCACAAAAATATCGGCCTTTTATACAAAAGCAGTGGGGGAAGACTGAGTATTGCATCAGGTAACACCTCCTGAGAGCCTCTTTGTTTTCCATTAGTTAGATGTAATTTGCCCTCCTCCCACATCATCATCAGTATTTGTACTTGCTTGAATTTGTTACTCATTAAAGCACCACACCCCCTATCTTACTTGGTTTATTGCTCAATGCCCAGCTACATAAGGCAACTTTCTCAAAATACTTACCCGTTTTCCCTAAAATGCCTACATAATTCTTTGTGATTATATATGTTTTTCAGATGAGATTATGATCTTGCAATAAGGGAGTAGAGTAAAATATTATGATCCCCCTACAGTACTTCTGTTAATATAATAAATGTCTGTCTAGGCATTCATAAATCTTACCAAAAAATGTAATAAACACTTGACCAGTATGAGATAACTTAATCAGATTTTTCCTGAGCTACATCAAAGTTGCGAAACACTCCTCTCATTTTGTAGTCTTCTGTGATAGAACTAAATTCTATCTTAGACTATCCATCCTCATAGGTTCATAGGTTGGTACTAGGCTATCGGCCCTAGGGCCTATGCAAGCCTAGCCATAACAATTCCCTGGATATTTCTTCCCACAATATTTACTTCTCTGGACCCCTGACTAGCAGGGCGACTGACATGATCCCCCGGTTGAATTTCCTATCTCCCATCCAATCATCAAGGTTCCTTTTGAAGAGGGCCAATGAGGCGCTCTGCTTGACATGTATGGGCAGTCTATTCTGGAGTATGGGGAGTCTCTGGGTCAGGAACCTATCCCTCCAGCATGTTTTGTTCATTGTGATGACAAGGTTTAGATCCCTGGAGCATGTGGCTCTGATGGATTGGGATTTCTTTAAGTGGAGCATGTCCAACAGCTCAGGGTTTGACATGGCCTTGTATGTGAAGTAGAGATCACCCCTGTGTAGACGATATGCCACAGAGAATAGCTGGAGTTTTTTTAGATGGTTAGCATATGGCATCTGCTTTACGCCTGTGATTCATTTAGTGAGGTATTTCTGTGGCCTTTCCAGCTGTTGCAGATGTCTTGTGAGGTACATACCAAACGGGCCATTATACTCTATAATGGGTCTAATGAGGGATGAGTACAGTGGGACAATGACCTTCTTTTTTCTGGATGAAAAGCCCTTAGTGATGAGGTGTGCCTCATAGAAGGATTTCCTAACTGTTCTGGCGATGTGGTTATCGAAAGTGAGACCACTGCCCACCTGTGTCCCTAAGTCTCTCATCACACTTTCAATGTTTTAGTGTCCTGCCACCTATGTGGTAATTCATGGGTACATGTTTTTTTCTAAAGGGATAACTATACATTTCTTGGCATTAAGCTTGAGCCCATGGCTTTGGCACCAGGCATCTATTTCTGTAAGGCACTTTTGTAGAATATCCACATCATTTGGGGGTTCAATAATGGCTCCCAGTTTGCTGTCATCTGCAAACTTTGTTAGCCAGAGTCCCTTAGTGCTGGCCTGTACTTCAGAGAAGTAGATGCCAAACAAGAGTGGTCCCAGGACTGAACCCTGAGGTACTCCACTTGTCACTTGTCTGGAGCTGGATTTGGAGTCGGCTACTTTTATAGTTTGGGTTCTGTCAGTAAGTCAGTTGGCAACCCATCGAGTGACATAGGGGTTTATGCCCAGCTTAGTAAGATTATCTATGATTCCAGAGTGGGGGATGGTGTTGAAGGCCTTGGCGAGGTCCAGATAGGCTATGTGGACCACCTTACCCTCGTCCACAGCTCTGGAGACTGATTTGAAGAAGTCAATCAGCTTCAGGAGACCAGATTGGCCCTTTACAAACCCAAACTGGGTGGGGTCCAGTGTTTGAAGTTTGCCAATGTCTTTGTTTATAAGTTCCATGATAATGTGTTCCATGCCCTTGCAGATGAGGCTTACAGGGTAGTTCCAGGGATCCAAGGTGGATCCTCCCTTGTGGAGCTGGATAACTGTAGCTGTGTGCCACTCAGTGGACACGAAGCCTGAGATGAGGCTATGATTAAACATGACACTTAGGTGAGGTGCCAATTCATTTTGTAGTTCATGAAGTACACAGCTCAGGATGTCATCTGGTTCAATGGATGCTGTATTCTTAGCTTAGGAGAGTGCGGTTTCTACCTGTGTGGCCGAGATTATCAGAATTTGGCAATCTTTTGGTATTGAGATGGGCCTTTTAGGGGGTGAGAGGGAGGTGAAGTTGGCAGTGAATCGCTCTGCCAGGATATTGGCAATATCCTTGGGGTCAGTATATTTAATGCCATTCTGTTGTAGCTCAGAGCAGATCTGAGCATTGCCATTTAGATTCTTGACATAGTTATAGAATGCCTTGTGGTTGTCTTTGGAATCTTTGACAATTTTATTTTCGTAACTAACTTTGGAGGATGTTATGAGGGATCTCAGTTTATTTCTAAGGCTGGTAAGGGAGTTTTTTGCATCCTGAGATTTTCCTCTTTTCTGCAACAGTTTCTTCCTTTTGTTGTAGAGTTTGTTTATGGCAGGGGACCAATAGATAGGCTTCCTTTTTTGGAGAAGAGCATCTTGGTTCTATTTGGGATGGCACAATTCATGCACGAGTGGATGTGCTCGTACAGTGCCTTAGTGTAGGATTCTGCAGTCGAACTTCCAGATCCCGTCTGCGTGGGTGTGTCACTTCTGACTTCAATAGCTTGAAGTTGGCTTTGGAGAAGTTTTTTAAGGAGGTTTCCTTACTGGGGGTGGGGGTGGATGTCAAAGGTGATTTGCTTATGGTCAGACCTGACCAATGAGGGGGTGACCACTGGTGTGGAGCATCTATCTCCCATGTTGGTAATGACCAGGTCTAGGATATTGGAGCCCCTGGTGGGACAATGGATTTGTTGATCCAGGGTGTTGGAATTTATGAATTCCAAGAACTGTTGGGAAAAGGAGTTGGTACCCGAGTAGTTTTCCCAGTTAATGGCAGGGTAGTTGAAATCATCCAGTATTAGGGTGTTTGGTTGTATCTTAATATTTTCCAGTATGTTTAGAAAGGTGTAGTGAGAATCTTGGGGCATGGTGGGGGATCTGTAGCAAGCTACAATTTGGATTGCAGTCTTACCTAGTGTTAGTTGCACCTGGAGAATTTCAGATGCATTGTGTTGGGCAACTAGCCTGGAGGTGTGAATATCCTTGGTGAATATGGACACTCCTCCACCTTTAGTGTTTTGGTCTTGGTTTTGTGGCTGAAAAGTGTGGTAGGAATTGCAGGTATTGCAGGGGTGCTCTCTGGACCATTGAACCAGGTCTCAGTTACTGCACAGATATCGATGTTCTCCATTTTTAGTAGTGCCTCAAGAGAGTGCATTTTGAGGTTTAGACTTCTAGCATTTAGTAGCATTGCCTTCAGATTTTGCATGCTTGTGGTGGTGGTTTTATCCTTTGAACCTTGCCTAAAAAAGGCACTATATGGGTGGCAAGAGCTTTAGCCACTGTTCCTCAACCACAGAACACCCCTTTTAGAAAATCTTGGTCAAATCAAAATTGCATTCCGCAGCAATATTTTCCTAAACCTCTACCATGTTGACATAAAATGATATCCTGCAAAAGTACAGTAATGTGCAACCCAATAACACTGAAAGAAATGCAACATAACAACCTAAAGTACAAAAAAAAAAAACACGACAATCCAGGTCCATGCCAGACATATTAAATAAGTGATTTCACCGCCAATATTACAAAGACTTCATCAGAATAAATTCACAATTATCATGGACCTCCCTAAATATGATATTTAATTATCTATTTATTCACATTTGATTATTAGAAAGTCCAACTGAGTAGGAGCCCATTTTCTGGAGATGCCTAGGGAAAGCTCCAAAGTATTACAAAACATTTTCAAAACAATAACTTTACAATCTTCAAAAATAATACAAAAATAGCTACAGTTTATATAATTATGCCATATTAGACATAATATGAAAACATTAAGAATAGATACAAGTTATATGACACTGTTTAAATATTTAGAGAAATTGCATTCAGTTTATAGACTAATTAAATGTAAGTTAGCATAATACAAACAGGACTAGAAATATGAAGTGAGAGAAAAAGCAGGTTTATTGTGTGTTTAGAGAGAGAGCCAGAATATAGAGATTGATAGAAGTAAGAAAATGAGGAAGAGGAGAGAGAGCAAGAAGGTGTAAGGCGTGACGAGGTACTTGGTCACATTTAGGGTGTATTTTATCTTGGTGTTGAGAAAGAACAGAGACAGATTTTGGTGAGGAAGTCTTTTAGAATGATTTTGAAAGATAAGAGGGACGGTATTGACATTATGGATACAGGTAAGGAGTTCCAGGCCGTAGCAACATGGTATGAGCAAAGACAGTGTCCAGCAGATTTATGGACAAACAGGAGGTTTTGGTCATTGGATCATAATGACTAACTGGAAACATAATAGTGTAGAATGGTGTTTAGTTCTGGACAACCAGATGGATGCCGGATAATTATGCTGGTGGTAAGAATCTGTGCGGGCTAGTCACAGATTGCATTCAAAGGGGCTCAGCACATCTGAACTTCTGTCAAGGGGGGTCTTATTTAGGTCTCTTCCATTACTCCCTTGTCCCTTCTGTGACAGCATGGTACTGACCTGAGGAGTGTGCACTGTGGGATATGTGGCATATCTCCCAACCTCAGAGGCAGCTCAGCCAAGCCCTGCTGCCCCACTCAGCATGCTTCCTCAAGTAACATCCCCAGCCTCCAGCAGGGATCATCTGGAGAAGCCCATGTACCACTATTCCCCCTAGGGTGGGCATGCCAATCTTCCTTGCATCTCCATCAGTCATCTGGGATGCTAATCGAACCTGGGTCGCCTGAGAAATAGTTAAGGCTTTATCACTTTATGCCACTGGAGCAGTCCATTCCTGGAGTTGCTTTTGATGTGAAACAGTATCAAATGCTTTCAACAGTTCCAGGATGAGGGATGATACTATGTTGCCAGCATTTCTGCTGATATTGATTGTATAAGTAAAACTAAGAGGAGTAGTAGTGGTATTATGCTCTGTCCTGAACTTGTACTGAGTGTTGGAAAGTAAATTATTATCAAGAAGATATTTCAAGAATTGGGAGTGGATGCATTTTTTTAGGATTTTGGATAGGGTTGGTAGAACACAAATGGGGCTAGAATTAGAGGAACTAGGGGAGGGTCCACCTTTATGAAGAGGTATGATGTTTGATTTTTTCCAGAATAACGGGACATAGTTCTTATTGATCTCTTTATGTACCTGTGTCCTTGCAGGACTCAGAGTCTGTTCTGACGTACATCCTGTTTCGGATTATCACCCCCCTTCAATAAGTGCTCTCTATTTACTGCACTACTGACATGAATATGGTAGTAATGTGCTGTTCATTTCATAGTGTGGAGCCGTAAGCCTGTGTCAACAGACAGTTGTATGATTTATACATTATGCACATTACTTCTGTGGCTGGCCCCTTCTGTTGTCTGCTATGTAGTATTATGAACATGTATGAATACATGGAAGGATTACATGCACCTCAAAGAATTATGATGACTGATAACCAGAATCTGTCACAACAAGCGTTGCTCTAATTATGCTGCTAAGGTGTTCTTGACTTTTTGCAAATAGCACAGAACTAGAAATTGAGTATAGCAACAGTGAGTGTATACATTACTGAAGCTTAAGGAAAATAAGCAAGAACAGGAAGTTAAAAGATTTCTCAGTCTTGAAGATTCCAAGGTTATTATTTTTTATTAAATTCCATTAGTGGCACAGGACATAAGTTTGTCAGTCACATCCATAATGTTATAGTAGTGCACGTTACTTCATTTTACTGGTACTAATAACTGAGCTGAAAAATATTACTTTTTAATGTCTGCTTCAGGTGGCTGAGATGTGTCTGTAAATTGAAATATTGTAGAACTTAAGCACACATTGTTCTTGATCCATGATGGGCATACTTTTTCTGACTGTCTTATTTATTGTTTACTACAGGAGCAGGGGGCTGGTCCCCTCTGGTTTCTAATAAATATCAGTGGCTGCAGATTGATTTGAGAGAGAGAGCAGAAATCACTGCTGTTGCAACTCAAGGGAAATTTGGAAGCTCTGACTGGGTCACAAGCTATGGCCTGTTGTTCAGTGACACAGGAAGAAACTGGATGCAGTACCACCAGGAAGACAGCTTTTGGGTAAATGTATTTTATTATTTTATGCTGTATTAAATGCAGACTGTGTACTGGCAGGTTAAACGTTTAGATAATTAGTCTGTGGCAAATAAGTATATCTATGTATGCTGTTACCACTCTCTGTGATGTTTTTTTGACAATCCAAGGTGTTTCTCATCAACAGATGTCAGTAAATGGATTGTTACTAATTCAGTCTTTCTGTGTTGCTATATACAGCTTATGTCTTCCTGCCAATAAATGTCACCATGTCCTGTTGTGTTCACATGATACTTAGCATTCAGTAGCTCTAGTAATTATCTAGTAATTAAAAAAAACAAGCTGTGCTTCCAAAAAGTGATCATCTGTTTATTATTATGCTCTCACAATAAGTCTTTTAGTTACAAATATTTAATGTCATTTATTATTATTTTCTTGAGGATCAGCTCTTGTTCTGTTTATTTTTAAAATATTCTGCAGAATATGGACCTGAAAAAATGTATTTCACAACAATGTTGTAACAATGATTAGCATGGGCTAATGTGCATTCTGATTTTGCAGTCTGACTTGGTGGACGCAATGGGTCACATATTAAGCTCTAACTGCAAGGACCCTGTAAGCCATGGAACTGTTGGCCACAGTTGTATTTGTTGTTACTATAGCATAATACTGGACAGTACTATATTTACAATATCTTGCTGTCTCCAGTCCAGCCAGAGATCATTACCTTCTATCTGAGACAACAAAGAAAACAGTTCAGCACAGTGGGTATATAATTTGGTTATAAACTGCTGCTGTCCCCTGTCTAGTTTTTCATGTAGTGCAGTGAACTATGGTGTATATAGTTTTGTGTGTGTGTGTGTGTGTATTCCAGTAGCTTTTCTGTATAATTGCTTTCCATCATATGATTTTTCCAAACAAGAAGTGCATCTTTTCATTGTTTTAGGTGGCTTGTTCAAAAGCTATAAAATGCTGTGGTGTATTCAGTAATGGGTGATATCAATCAGGTATGGCAAGATACAGTTACTCTCATGGAGAGTGTTGACATGACTTTAGAATTAGAAGAGCACCAGAATGTGCTTATTTGACTTTGGTATATACATATACCGGGCAATGTTGAAATGGCTTAGCACTGACCATAAATCTTTGGTGATGGTATAATTTTTCGACTGTCGTCCCGAGACATTTAATTGGGTTATCTGTTTATGATTTGACCATTATGTGACAATTATAATTTTATGTTCTTTTTGCCAAGTGTCATGATGCTACAATTTAGCATTTAAAGTGAGATCATACTGCATCAGTTTTGTAGACCATCTTTAAGAATGTTGCCATTTTCCTGATGCCAAGTTTTATAAAAGATGCAATTATTAGCATATTAACCTATCTGGAGACCATGGTCTGTATGTAGCAAAATTAATTGTGAAGGAAGGCAATGAATGATTTTCTTTAATTGTAAGGGAAGCTTGTTCCAAAAGCTTTGGAAGGTGCTGCTTAATGTATCTCTGCAACCATTTTCCTTTGAGCTTTATTTTGATTATTGGTTAACAGGTCTAGTGCTGGCCGCCTTAGCAGTGCTTTCTAGGCATAGGATTTCAAGCAGAACTACATAAGACCTCCTTTATGAATATTTCATTTTCCAGCCCGATGGTTTTTCTATTAAGGAAGAATTGTAAGTTGATTAGGTTACAGATTAAAGGCTACAAAATGATGATGTGTACTAAAAGATGGGTCAGATCCCTGTGAGCTGAAAGAGCACAGTGATCTCCTTGGTATGACTTGACATGGCATTTAGAATTGCATGGGTACTATAATATATTTTTCTGACTGCTGGATACGCAGACTGGTCAAAGTGTTTTAATTGCCTGCCAGTGGCCCCACATCTTGTGTGATTGTCATTAAGTCATTCTTCTGTCATTGTTCCCACAACTTTAATTATACTGTTATTTGTGATTTGACTCTCTATTTTATATACCTGCAACCAAGTGTCACATTGCTACAGTTACCAGAATTTAAGGTGTGAAGATTAATGCTGTAATCGATTTATTCCCCATCTTGCATATGCAGTTTGCAATCCTTAACGTATCTGGTTATACAGAGCCAATTTCTGCTTTTATATTTCATAGGTAAATACTAGGCTAGCTGCTCTTGAGCACCATCTTAAGCCCAGTCAATTTCCATTTATTTTGCTGAAATTAACATATCTCATTTAGTAGTAGATTGGCCTTATCCATCTCATGTTCTGTAATTGTATATTATCCCTAATGAGAATAACTAGGATCATAACACAGATAATAAGAGAGGACTCATGCATGAGACAAAGCATTTGGGAGCTGCCACTGTCCATTAGCAGTGCAGGGAGCAGTCCTGTGGCAAATTTTCTGTTTCTGATTCATAGATCCAAGGTGCAACTGAATATGGACAGGGGCAAATTTTCTTTTATGTGGGTAGGGAGATTGTTCTAGAGCAGTGGTATCATATGTGAGATATACCTATCTCTCTAAATCATCAGGTTGTTGTTGTAGAAGAGGTTTAGATCACATTTGACTTGATGTGCAGTAATCCATCAGTACAGGGTTGTGAGGAATGCCGTTTATGACTGACACACGTCACCTCTTAGTCCATAGGATACAGAGTATAGTGGCAGGGCTTTCAGTCAGTGCTTGTAGGTCGTGTTGTTTATTACTTTTATCCTTTTATCAAGGTATCCATGTGGGCACTCCAGTTATTGCATGTATTTGGCAAAGATTGCCCAAAATGGGGCATTATACTCAATGATTGTTCTAATGAGGGCTTATGAAAGGGGGACATCGACATCCCTAGATCAGAAGGAAAATCCAGAAATAACTGGCACCAGGTCAGAGCCCAGGTGTAACTCCCACTGTGATAGACATAGAAACTGATTATCATAACTTGCTTAATCTTCCTTAGCCTGTATTATAATACAGGAACTATGCATGGGCTGATATTTAATATTTTAATTTAATTAAATCTATCCACAAGAACAATTACCAACCTGGAAGCCTTCAAATCCTTTGTGAAACAACATCTTAATAACATATGGCTATGCTCATGCTCAACTCCAGGCTAATTTGAACTTCACATTTCCACCCCTGGCTGTACTTTCTCTCTCCTATTATTATGTAATGGCTGCTCAACAGCATATCCCTGTGTCAAACTACAAGGAATAACTAAAGAATAACGTGTATCGCCTTATGGAAGAATGTAAAATATTTATCTTTTATGTTAATGAAGAAAATAATTTATTATATGTTTGTACATTGGATGTTTTAATGTGTTACCCTCTATGTGAATTTAAAATGCTTGGTTTTATGTTTCTCCTTATGAAGTTAACTATCCACTGTATAAAGCAAATATGCAGTATTGTATATGTTCTTAATTGTCTGTAAGCTGGAGCTTTTCTCCCTGGCCTCCACTGAAAACAGGTTCTTTTTGACTGAGATGGACTTTCCTGGTAAACAAATGTCAAAATAAATAAATAAATGATAGCCCTGCATGGAACAGTGACAGCTGCCATAGAATGATCAAGAAAATCAGCATAAAGTGACTATCCTATGACAGGTTTCTGTTGAAATTATGGGAACTGAGATAAATAGAAAAGAAAGAGAAGTTCTGGGGGATATACACCAAGTCAAATGTTGGGGCATCTTCTGAGTATTCCCTCTAATTCAAAACAGTGTGACCTGTTCATATCCTGACAAGAGGAACAAACATACTAAATCTGGTCTTCACCAACATGTCAAACAGGTGCACTACCGCAACTGTTGGACCCTCATTAGTTAAAACTGACCACAGATCAGTCAACCTTGAGCTGGCACTAACACCAGAACTCACAAAGGTCGAAATCAGACTAACAATTTTCAGAAAGGCAAACTATACCCTCTTAGGTGATGGTATAAATGCATTCCAAGCTCCACCTCCAGCTGGAAGTGGTAACTACACCAAAGCTTACACTAAAGTCTTGTACAATCACTTGCATAAGTGTATATACTTGACTGTACCAGAAAGAATTAAAACCATAGCCCCAAGTAAAAACAAGTCACCATGGTTAACATCCAGCCAGGGGCGGCTCGTGCTATTAGGACTGCAGGACTGCATCCCCACACCTGTACGATAAACTTGAAAAATAAAATTAAAAAAAAAAAATTCACGGACTCCATGCATGCGTACATGGTTCCTGAGAACTCCATGCACGCATGCGTGCTCATTCCAGAGCTCCAGACTGCTCTGTTAGGCAGTCCGGATAGGAAAGGCAGGAAACTCTGCCCTTCCAGCCCAGAGGTCTGTGCGGTGATGACCACACAGATCGAAAGGTCACCGGACCTGCATCGACGGCAGGAAAGAGGCTCCAGTCTACTACTCTCGTGGGACTAGCCATCTCTCACGGGAGACCCATGCGCAGGCCAGGGGATTCATGGATCGGCAGCCGTTTTGTGGACTTAGCTGCAGAGGATTCGCATTTTGTGGAGGACAGGTATTGGATTCACATTTTATGGAGGTGTGTGTGTGTGTGTGTGTGTGTGTGTGTGTGTGTGTGTGTGTGTGTGTGTGTGTGTGTGTGTGTGTGTGTGTGTCTGTGTCTGTGTGTGTGTGTCTGTGTGTGTGTGTGTGTGTCTGTGTGTGTGTGTGTGTCTGTGTGTGTGTGTGTCTGTGTGTGTGTGAAATGCCCCAGGTGCTACATGGTGGTGGGTAAAGAATAAGGCTTGAACCCTGTACCTTGAGCCCAGGTGGCAGGAGCCTGAATTCCCACTATTTGTAAAAACATTGCAGATTTTTCCCTCAAACTTGTTCTATTCCTCATAAAATCTGTGGTTTCTGTATTTGTGTCCTTGCAAAGCTGGTAGTCATTGGTGCAGTGGTAGCATTGTTGCCTGACAGCTACAGGTTCTCTGGTTTGATTCTTGGCTGGGGTGCCTTACCTTTTCTGTGGAGTCTGTATGCCCTCCCTGTGTTTATTTCCTCTAGTGTCCTCCCATCTTACAAAGACATGTCTTATCTGGAGTGTTTCTCCCTGGGCCTCTGCTAAAAATTAGCTTTTGTTCCAAGTCAGACTTTCCTGGTTAATAAATGTTAACAGTGACACGCATTCGAATATCAGACTTCATATTCTTCAGAAAGTGCATAGTAACACAAAGGCTTTTATTCTAGCAATTTTCTAACTGTATAAGATGGATATTTGAAATTTGTCCCTATTTTTAGGATTGTATTCCCACATTATTGGCTTTATCCAGATTTTTTGTGCTAAGGTTGAGAGCTATGGTAAGAACTGAATTCACCGAATATGTTTGGGGGCTATATTCCCCCATTACTGGCTTTGTCCGGGTGTTTTTTGCTAAGAGATTGAGAGCTACGGTGAGAACTGAATTCACTGAATGTTTGGGGGCTGTATTCACCCATTATTGGCTTTGTTCAGGTGTTTTGTGCTAAGAGGTTGACAGCTGTGCTATGGTGAGAACTGAATTCACTGAATGTTTGGGAGCTGTATTCACCCGTTATTGGCTTTGTTCAGGTGTTTTGTGCTAAGAGGTTGACAGCTGTGCTATGGTGAGAACTGAATTCACTAAATGGTAGCCATTTAAGTTTCCGTCTTCCTCTTTCACAAAACAGCTGATTTGTCTTAGTGGTATGTTGCTCTGACTGTTTTGCACAGGGTCCTGGGTTTAAGGCTTGGCAGTGAAATGTATGGTGGTAACACAGCATTTTATTCTAGCAACTTTCCAACATTATACAAGGAATGTTTAAAATGTGTCCCTGGTTTTTGGACTTTTGTCCCCCTCACAATAAACTTTGGCTTTTTCCAGATTTCTTTGTGCTGCAAAGTTCCGTGATACAGCTGAGCGAGTAGATTTTACAAGAAGCTGAGTGCTGCAGGGGAGCAAAAGTTTAGTGCTGCTCATGCTGAGTCTGCTTGCCTTGTTAATAGCACAACAGGTAGTAATACTTGCTTTTGATGCAGAAGGCTGTGGGTTCTACTCCCACAGTAGATGGATGCATTGCTGATACTGTACTTTGCAAAGGGGGTGGATGCTGCACTCCTTTTTGGCGAAGATACCTATTAACTATGAACCTGTTATTGTTTGCCATCCATTTCTTATTGCAATATTGCTAGCTTATCTGTTTTTTTAGTGTAAGATAGGCAATTTATTCCTCTAGGGTAACGGGCACTTTATTTGCAGATGAAACAATGAAACACAAAGTTGTTTGGTAGCAGCAGCCTCTTCATTAGTTACAGATCTCTTTAATGTGGAATTATTTAGATGACTTTTACTTCAGAGATTGTGCATATGTACTGATACTGGTGGACTGTAGAAGTTTGCGTAGACTTTTATGATGGAAATGTCCAGAATTGGGCAGTTTTGTCATTACTGGTGCATGCATTTTGTTTCATTGTTTACTGGAAAAATTTCAAAACAAATTTAAATCACCCTCTAAAACTGTACTGTATTGTATAAGGAATATAATTTAATACAATCAGGAAGGTGTATGAAAGAGCATTTGTATGTTTCGTGTGCAAGGGGCCTGTGATTTGAAAACAGTCCAAACCCAAAGTTAATCTGCCACTGGCAAAATGTATTTTCTTTGAATGTGGGTTTCAATGCTGTTTCAATGAATGTGAGTTTTCAAGGGCAGAGAAGTTTTAATGCTAAGTCTGTTTTCATTGTGAGACTGCATTGCTTTGTTTAGCAGATATAATATCTATTAGTGTGTTTGCACTGTAAAATGCAAAATAAAACTTTCAAATGAAGTCCAAATCATTGCAGAAGTAAAGCAGTATGCACATTAGTGTTTATGGTTTTTGTTTTTTGGCATTTCCTGGTAGTGTTTATGGTAAATAGGGTGAAATAGCCAAGTAATGGTTCATTGGAATGGCTGTGGGGGGGGGGGCTCCATTCTACCATGATTTTGTGAGGGGGGGGAAGGACAGCAAACTCAGGCAGCCGCGGCTGAACTATACCTCTCAACTGTCCAGATTTTTGCAGAATGAAGAGATTTTTGCTTCTTATTTTTGGTTTGTTCCTCATAAAATTTGTGGTTTTCTGTCAAATCATTTAGGAATTAAGTCACTAAATAATGACAGACATTGAGTTTCAGATTTCATAACCTTCAGAAAAATGCATGCTAAAGCAAGACCTGTTATTCTATCAACTGTCTAAGTTTATACAAGAGCAATTTTTAGTACTGTTTATATGCTCCCCCAATATATTTGGCCTAGTCCAGATTTCCTGCATTAACAGGTTGAGAGGTACGTGCAAATGAATTGCTTTATAGAATTAGGCATATCCAAACCTCTCAACTGTACCCGATTTTGGCTCAAAATGTTGCTCTTTCCCTAATAATCTCTCTGCAAAATGGCAATTTTGGAAGAAAACATGGAGGGTTTACAATTAATAAATAACTGTAATGATCAGTTATAGATTGCTTTTATTTCAGAAATGCATGTAGATTTATTTATTTATTTATTTTACATTTGTTGACTGGGCTAGTCTAGCTGGATACATGTCCATTTTCAGTAGAGGCCCAGGGAGATAAGCTCCAAACATAATCAAATTACAAAATAGAAATTACAAAATAAAATTACAAAAAATAGAAAATTACAAAATAAAAATGCAGTACTTGCACTAATAACTTTCATATGTAGATAAGCTCAAATCATAGCAACATTACTATATATAATACTTAAAAGTTTCTAAAGTTCTACTACATAAGAGAATTTAATAGTGTATAGGTTACAATTAAATGAAAAGTTTGTCTAAGAAGAGGAAAAGTAGTTTAGTGTCTTTGCATGGGTTTTTAGATTTAAGGAGGTCAGGTACACTTTGAGGTTCTCATGTTGCCATTTGTATGTCAAAGTAGGGGAACATGAGATGAAGGTAGAGAACAAATGATATGAATGAGGGCTGGACTATGGTTAGCTTCTAGGATTGAAGGAAGAGAGGGGACAGAGCCCATAAGGAGGGTATAAGGCAAGAAGAGATAGTAACAATAGATTCTTTTATTTTGTCAGCTGCTCAAGTTAGCAGTACTAATATTAAAACGTGTCCCTTCTTTGCAGGTTCCCAGCTGTATTGTGTGGCTATTTTTATATTTTTGAATCACATTTTGGTCCATTTTTCATAAAAGTGTGTTTTTTGGCAAATTAGTGGCAAAACATTAAAGATTGAAGTTAGAAAATAATGACAGACATTTGAGTTTCAGATTTTATACCCTTCAGAAAATTCATACTAATGCAAGACCTACTATTCTATTATCTTTCTAAGTTTATAACAGCAATATTTAAAAATTGTCCTTATTTTTGGGCCTTTTTCCCACTTCTGTGTATGGATTTCTTGCTCTGAGGTTGAGAGGTATGACAAATGTGTCAGGGCCATTGCAGTCAGCCAGAGACATTTCAAATTGTGACATACTTGTTGCACCCCACTCCCCTATGTAGTGACTCTGGATATGTCCAAGCAAGGCAAGGAACAGTATGCAGTGTAAATGTGCAGACTATCCCCCCATCCAAGGTAGACACAAGTACTACAATGGCTTTTCATCTGTCCTTGATTTTGCAGAATGTTCTGGTTTCTGTCATATTTTTATACTGTTGATTTATGCTTATTATTCAGAAAGTGCCTGTTGCTCTGTGTTTAAGTAGCAATGCTTTAACGACCATCTGGTAAGCTTGTCTGAGATTGTAAAATGCAAGTAAGTTTTAATAAGCATACTGTTAATGAATTGCCAACATTGAAAGCCTTTCTGTTGTTGCCATGCAGAGAATACTTACATAACTAGATAACATATAAGCCTTGGGTATTGAAATGAATATGACAGTATTTGTAATAAAGGACAGGATTACATTATTTTAAGAGCTCAGTACAGGCTTTACCTGCAAACTAAACAGAATGCCAGTCTATCATGTGTGGTCCATATCCTGTACAGTAATCCTTTAAGCAATGTATGTTGAGTTTGTTTCCTGTTTGCTTTTCATTTTTTTACTTTGACCATGTTTTCCCCATGAAACAGGTAGATAGTTGTTGTCAGGCAGCAGGTCTTTTTTGGATAAGAAACATTTTTACAAGTGGGGGTATCACAGAGATTGCTACTTTCAGCATGTTACTTGGTACTTTAATAAAGCTGAATATAAATTATAATTAGAACTGCACTGCAAGAAGAAGTGGCTTGAGTTGAGTGCTGCTTGTTTTTTTATACTTGATTTTAACTGGCATTCCAGTAATGTATTTAAAAAGTAATTTATTTTTTCATGCCTCACAACCTTTTTGTTTCCATCTAGATATTAAGTAAGCTGCCATGCAGCCAATGGATTGAAATATTTTGTTTCTTCTACACTTTCCTTTTTTCTTGATTGGACTCTCATAATGATAGTTTGGCACCCAGGGCAGCGTATTTAATTAAAGTTACAGCTTTTGTGGTTTTGATGATAGCTCCTCCCCTTTCTAGTTGGCCACACCCATTCCCATTGACCCCACCCATTCAGCTGTCTCCTGCAGCCCCCCTTTGATTTGAAGTCACCAGCATCAACAAACTTTACAGTAAATGCAAAATGTTGCTGTCCAAGAAAACAAAGGCAAGGCCCCAACAATGGAAAAGCACCCTCCTCTGCCTCAACAGCTAAATAAGGCAACATGTCAAATCCTCTGTGGGCTCATTTGAGAAAAACATGGCAAGTGCAACCAAGGATAACCATGAGGCCTTTTACATCTATGTATGTAGCCTAAAAGGTAGCATCCAAGCACGTACAGAACTAACGACTAATAGTATCACACACACACACACACACACACACACACACACACACACACACACACACACACACACACACACACACACACACACACACACACACACACACACACACTGACCCCACAGAGATAGCAAACCTGCAAGCAGATAGGTTTGGTGAAAATTGCACTCCCTTATCCCCTCCAAACTTATTACAAATCTTCCCCTAACCTCCCCACCCCACCCATGACAAAAAAATACACCCTCTAATGGGACCATATGGCATCCCAAACTGTTTTCTGAACAGGCTAAAACATGAACTATCATCACCATTAAGTACCCTTTTCAATCATAGCCTAACCACACACTTTGTTCTTGCAGAATGGAGAATAAAAAAGTTATTCCCCTCCTCAAAGGTGGCCTAGCAACAGACCCATAAGCCTGACCAGCCTCATAGTAAGGCCATCGAATGTATCATTATGGACCTCATAAGTCAAATATAGGTGACCTCCAGACTCTGGATCCAACCCAATTTGACTTCAACAAGGGCAGATACGGGCTGTTAAATCTGGTGAATTTCTTTGAAAATGTGACCAGGGCCATTGACGAGGGCAAATCTGTGCACACAGAAAATCTCGACTTGGTAAAGGCTTTCAACACAATCCCACACTCAAGCATTGCTGATAAACTTACCAAACTGAATCTAAACCCCTTTGTTGTAAGATGGGTTGCCAACTGGCTCACAAACTGGACACACACCATCAATGTGGGTGACTCCACATCAACCAGCAAACCTTTTACCAGCGGAGTACCACAGGGGTCAGTGCAGGACCCCCTACTGTTTGGTATATACTTCTCAGAAGTTCAGGCCAAAACTAAGGGGTTGTGGTTGACCAGGCTTGCGGACGATGGCAAAATGGGTGCAATTATTGAATCCCCAAATGATGTTACTATACTTCAGGAGGGTCTTATGCAGACCAATTACTGGTATCTTAGTCACAGTCTCAGACTGAATGCAGAGAAATACATCATCATTCCCTTTGTCAAAAGCAATGTCCCTTCACACAATCAAATAAAGAACAACACCCTAATTACCACAAAGTGGTAAGGGATCTGGCATCACAACTGAATGTGACCATAGCTTCAACCATCATATGTCTACTGTATTAAGGAAGGGTTTCTGTGTAGCACACTTGATTAGTAAAGGCACTGCCTCATGAACAAAGGAGGTTATAACCCCTCTATACTCTGCACTAGTCCGGCCTATAATTGAGTATAACACCCTGCTTGGCATGTATCATGCAAAGAACCTGCAGCAATTGGAGAGACCTCAGAGGTTTCTAACAAAGAAGATCAAGGAACTCCAGCACATGCCTTACACAGACTGACTAAAGTCCCTGTCAACAGTCTATACAGTGTCGTATAGACTTCTTCGGGGAGACTTATGGCTGGCTTACCGAGTAATGTAGACCCAAACCTAATGAACTTGCTGCATATCCATAAATCAAACAGGACTAGAGCTACCCAGGGACCTAAATATGGCCTGTGACTTAAATAGGACATGTTGAAGGGACAGATTTGTCTCCCTGTGACATCCACATCTTTGGAACAGGCAACCAGTTCATGTGAAAAAGTGCACCTCTAGGACACTGTTCAAGAGGAACCTGGATGAGCCACCGTAAATTCTTATGGAGGATAGCACCCACAGCCCTCCTGGGCATGGGCAGTCATTACTAAATACAATCCTGGGTATTAACCAGCATATCTATGCTATTACATTGGGATGAAATGACCTCCAGGTCGATAGCCTAGTTAACTGCTATGATCCTATGACCTCAGAGATGGTAATATAGAGTTATAAGGGTTGTGGAGGATCATCCATATTAGGGTATGAAACCACCTGCAAAAATGCTTTATTGGTGTCGCAACATGTCTCATAATTCAGTGTTTTAATTACTGAAGCTGAGTTTATTTTTCAAAGTATTGGCATTTGTATTTGCAGACCTCTCACTTCTGATATAGAGCTCTTTCATCAAGTATAACTGTTGCAGTCTGAGAGAATACCACAAAATTTGAATGAAAGCTGCCCTTTGTAATCTCATAGCATTTCATATTTAATAAAATTGGTCCCTCTGCCTTTTTGTAGAAGCTCTATTAAACCTGTGCATGAATTTAAATAGAATACTGGACAGGCTGATGAGTTTAAAATTGTGGCCAACACTTTATGAAATGCTACTACTGTATCCTTTTGTCACAGAATATGGAGGAGCATGTAGGTTTGCCAAATGCACTGCTCTAGGGAGCAGGATAATTAAACTGATGTTGTAGAGAAAGCTGTTCTTCAAAGTCGTCAGTTTTGTAAGTGGTTTCCTTTGTGTTGTCTTCATCATTACTGTTTGGTGAGGCTGTTTTGTTTTGAATTAACTTTAGTATTCCTTAATTCTTGGTTTTGTCTCTATTGTTAATGTTTGGTGAGGCTGCTTGTGTTTTCAATTAACTGTGGTATTGATATCCCAACAAAGGAGTGTCTCGTCCTCCTTCACTTTCCATGCCCAGTGGACTCCCTCCCAGATGGATGTCAGTGGTATAAAGGGACAACAGCTAGAAATGTTTTGCTGCAATTGATATGGACAGCTTAGGCTTCCAGTTGTTTCAGCAGCTCACTGGGTCTGGTTCCTCTGGGGTTTTCAGTGCTCATACTGTCCAATCAGACTTTAAGAGCAGAGTAGCTACCTTTGCTACTCTATATTAACAGGCAGAAGTTCTTTTCTAGAGGGGTACTATAGCCATTTCTTGTGCTCTTAACATCACTCTAACACCAGTAAAGCATTTCTGCTGGGGCCTTTGCACCCCCTCACACAACTGGAGCCCCCTTACCCTGCTGCTTCTATGTACTAACTCTGAGTTCATGTACCTCACAGTAACAGAATACACTGAAGTTACCAAGGCCATTGATGAGGGAAAGGCAGTCCATACAGCCTACCTTGACCTTGCAAAAGCTTTCGACACAATACCCCACTCAGGTATCATAGAGAAACTTACCAGCTTAAATGTAAACCCATATGTCACAAGATGGGTTGCAAACTGGCTAAAGGACAGAACCCACAGGGTTAGAGTTGCTGGAGCCATGTCAGACTCCAAGCCGGTTACAAGTGGTGTCCCACAGGGCTCAGTCCTTGGCCCCCTATTGTTCGGCATCTACTTCTCAGAAGTACAGGCAAACATAGGAGGACTATGGCTGACAAAGTTTGTGGATGACTGCAAACTGGGTGCCATAGTGGATAGTACATCGGACACAGACATCCTTCAGAGGGGTCTCACGGAAACTGATAGCTGGTGCCAGAGCCATGGCCTGAAGTTAAACGCAAAAAGTGTATAGTCATACCCTTCGGGAAAAACAAGGTAACCCCAAGCTACCATATAGATGGCAACCCACTAAGCACAGAAGAGGTTATCAGGGACCTGGGTAGCCAGGTTGACAGTGGCCTCTCGTTTGACACTCACATTGCTAAAGTGGTTCGAAAGACCTTCTACATTGCCCATCTGATCATGAAGGGATTCACATCCAGATCAAGTGAGGTCATTGTTCCCCTGTACTCTTCACTTATCAGACCAATGATCGAGTACAATGCCCCATTCGGGATGTATCATACACCCGACACCTGCAGCAATTGGAGAGACCCCAAAAGTTCCTCACCAAAAGGATACAGGGACTCCAAAACCTGTCATATACTGCCAGACTGAAGAAACTCCAACTCTATTCAGTTGCATACCGTCTGCTCAGAGGTGACCTGTGCCTGACATACAAGGCCATGACCAACTCGGAATTAATGGACATGCTCCACCTCAAAAAATCCAAATCCACCAGAACCACTAGAGCAAGTGACTTAAACCTTAGCATGGATATAAATAGGACGTGCTGCAGGGATAGATTTATCAACCAGAGACTCCCCATGCTGTTCAATAAAATCCCGGTCCATGTGAGGCAGAGCACCTCGCTGGCACTGTTCAAGAGAAATCTTGACCGGTGGATGGGAGATCGTAGGTTTACCCCGGGAATCATCTCTGTGTCACTGCTGGATAGAGGCACAACAAACTAATGGGCACATTATTTCTAACATAAGGGGTGGCGTAAGCCACATAACTTTGGGCTAGGCTTATAAATGCCTTAGGGCAGATAGCCTAGTATAAACCTATGAACCTATGAACCTAAGTGCCACTATCTTCTACTTGGTATACATTTCCTTAATCACACATTCAGTCTGGCTGTTCTGAATATTGACATATAGGTTTCTAGAAATTGAACAGAGACTTAAGTATTTTATATTTTACATTTTGACAGAATGCTTTTTATTAGGTATACATTCACTAGAATTTGACAGACTAAAAAAGTTCATATTATTTTTTGTCACCGTTGTAAATGTATAATCCATCAAAACACTTCATTGTTCTTTATCTACAAATGTTTTTTTTTTTCCAAGCATTTGAATTGATCAGATAAATATTATAAGCTATGAACTGGGACTGCTCACTTTTACATTTACGTGGTTGTGATTTTACGTGATTATCCAAATATCCATAATGTCACTAAAAATTAAATGGAACATGGTGACAGAGGATGTGGCTTGGAGGGTGCAGCAGCATGGCTTCTGCCAATACAAATTTGTAAATCCTGCCTACATCCTTGACTTGCAGGTGAAGAAGTACAAACACCAACACTGTATGCCAAAATCCTTGAAAGCAATGCACCAGATTCTCTAAGTAAGTTAGTGAAAATAAGTACAAAAGTACACAGAAAGAAAATAACACATTTCAGTATGATCTGCAGACAGACAAAAATGTGCATTGCCTGTTGTAGTTAAGATTTCTGCTTGACTTGTACAATTGGTAAGTTAAGAATATCAGTTATGTATTGTTTACAGGCTTTATAAATAGGCAGGAATGGGGTTACCTTTATTCATTGAAATGTCATTTAATGCTTTCATAGGTAAGTACTAGGCTATCTGCCCAAGGGTGTTGGCTTTTGCCACCACCTTAGATTAGTTCCCTGTGCCTCTGACCAGAAGAGCCATTAGTTCCCTGTGCTTCTGTCCAAAAGAGCCACTGCAGTGATCCCCAGGGTAAATTTTCTGTTTCCCATCCACCCGTCAAGGTTTCTTTTGAAGAGTGCTAGTGAGGGGCTCTGCCTGATGTATATTGGAATCTTGTTCCAAAGCATGGGGAGTCTCTGGGTCAGGAATCTATCCCTCCAGCATGACCTATTTACCATTGTGGTAAGGTTTATATCCCTAGAGCGTGTGGCTCTCGGGGATTTGTTTTTTTTTTAGGTGGATCATATCCATCACTTCTGGGTTGGACATGGCCTTGTATGTCAAGCAGAGATCACCTCTGAGTAAGCAGTGTGCAACCGAGTACAGCTGGAGTTTTTTTTTAGTCGAGCTGTATAGGTCATCTGTTTGAGGCCAGTAATCCTCTTCGTGAGGTACTTTTGTGGTCTTTCCAGCTGTTGCAGGTGTCTTGTAAGGTACATCCCAAATTGGGCATTGTATTCTATAATGGGTCTAATAAGTGAAGAGTAGAGAGGCACAATAACCTCCTTTGTTCTGGATGCGAACCCTTTTGAGATTAGGTGGGCCACATAGAAGGATTTTGTAACCACCTTGGCAATATGATTATCAAAGGAGAGATTGCTATTTACTTGGGTCCCTAGATCCCTTATTACTTTTTCTGTATTTAGGGGACTACCACCTATGTGGTAGTTTGCGGGTATTTTGTTTTTTCCATAGGGGATGACTATGCACTTTTTGGCATTCATCTTGAGGCCATGATTTTGACACCAGGTATCTATCTCAGTGAGACCCTTCTGAAGGGTGTCTGTATCAGCTGGCAAATCAATTATGGCCCCTAATTTGCAGTTGTCTGCAAACTTGGTCAGCCTAAGTCCTCCTGTGCTTGCCTGTACCTCTGAGAAGTATATACTGAACAGGAGGAGTCCTAGGACTGAGCCCTGGGGAGCACCACTTGTAACCGGTTTAGAGTCGGACATAGAGTCTGCAACTCTCACCATGTGGGTTCTGTCCGTGAGCCAATTTGCAACCCATCTCTTGATGGAGGGGTTAATGTTCAGGTTGGTGAGTTTGTCTATAATACCAGAATGGGGAATGGTGTTGAAAGCCTTTGCGAGGTCTAGGTAGGCTGTGTGGACCTCCTTACCCTCATATCTAATGCCTTGGTAACTGTCACAAAGAAGTCCACCAGGTTTAGGAGGCATGATCTGCCCTTAACAAAGCCAAACTGTGTGGGGTCCAAAGTTTGGAGGTTCCCAATGTCTCTGTTAATGAGTTCCATGATGATGTACTCCATAGCCTTGCAGACCAGGCTAGTCAGGCTTATAGGGTGATTGTTCCAGGGGTCCATTGTGGCTCCACCTTTGTGCAGTGGGATAACTGTTGCTGTGTGCTACTCTGCGGGTATGTAGCCTGGAGAGAGGCTGAGTATGAACAGTGTGTTTAGGTGAGGGGTTAGTTTATTTTGGAGCTCTTGTAAGACACAGCCTGGGACACCATCCAGTCCCAATGAGCCTGTGTTTTACTGGCTTTGGATAGGGCTGTTTTAAAATGTGTGTCAGTGATTGCCGGGGCCTTACATTCTTCTGGTATGGTTATGGGCCCTTTAGGGGGTGAGAGGGGTGTGAAGTTTGCACTGAACCTGTCTGCCAAATTGTTGGCAATATCAGTCGGTTCAGTGTATTTTGTGCCATTCTGCACCAACTCAGAGCAGATCTGAAAGTTTCCACTTAGGTTCTTGACATAGCTAAAGAACGCTTTGTGGTTATCTTTGGAGTCCTTGGCAATTTTTCTTTCGAAGCTAGCCTTGGATGATTTAATGAGGGATCGTAATTTCTTGCTGATACTGATCAGGGATGTCTTTCCTTCTAGGGATTTTGCTCTTATCTGTACTAGTTTCCTCCTCCTATTGTACAGACTGTGTATGGCAGGGGTCCACCAGACTGGTTTCCTTTTCTTGGAGGAGTGAGTCTTGATTTTACTTGGGATAGCATGATCCATGTATTCCTGCAGATGATCATAGAGTGCCTTTGTATAGGTTTCAGCAACTTGGACAGCATTGTCCATTGGCATGGGGGCTCTGAACCTTTCCACCTCGATCTTAAACAACGTGAAGTGTGCTTTTGAAAAGTTTTTCACGGTGGTTTCCTTGATTGGGGTTGGGGGCGGAATGTGAATATCCAGAGTGATTAGTCTATGGTTTGATCTAACCAGCGAGGGGTTGGCGTCAGGTGTGGAACACCAGTCGCCCATGTTGGCGATGACTACGTCCAATATGTTGTTCCCTCTGGTGGGGGTGTTGACCAGTTGATCCAGGGCATTCGAATTTATAAATTCTAGGAAGCGTTGGGCAAGGGAGTTAGTACTTGAGTAGTTCTCCCACTTAATATTTGGGTAGTTGAAATCACCCAGTATTAGGGTGTTTGGTAGAACCTTCATATTTCCCAGTGTCTCCAGAAATGTGGAATGGGGGTCCTGGGTCATGGTGGGTGATCTGTAGCAAGCTGCAATTTGGATAGCAATTTTGCCCATTGTTAGTTGCACTTAGATGATCTGTGATGCATCGACCTGCTCCACTAACCTGGAGGTGTGAGTATCCTTGATGAATATGGATACACCCCCACCTTTTGTGTCTCGATCTGGGTTCTGTGGCCGAAAGGTATGGTATGAGTTATAGCCTGGTAGTGCTGGGGTGTGCTCTGGAGCCTTAAACCAGGTTTCTGTTACTGCACAGAAAGCGATGTTCTCCATACTGAGGAGTGCCTCGAGTGCATGCATTTTGAGGTTTAGACTTCTGGCGTTGAGTAGCATTACCCTCAGTTTTTGGTTACTTGTGCTATTTACGGTGGTGGGTTTGTCTTTTGAGCCTTGCCTAAAAAAGGCACTATGGAGGCGGCAAGAGCCTTTGCCAGTATTCAAAAGCCTAAGGGTGACAGGTGCAAGCCATCTCTTGCAAAGCAACGTGGCTTGTCGAGCATGTCATCCCAGGCAGACATATACTGGATCCCCTTTGAATTACACCAGAAACTTAGCCAATTGTTGAAGTTGATAATTTTTTTCTTTATCATCAATCTTGGTGAGGGCAGGGTCAGGGTCATACCTGCCTGGGATCCATGATCAGAGAGCTCTTCCATGTCTGTTTTCATGTAGTCCAGGGAGGTACGTCTCAACACCAATATGTACAATGACAGAGTCGTATTTGTACTTGTTCTGGAGTGACCTGAGTGCTTGTGTTATGTGGCGGATCCTGGCGCCCGACAGGTAGCTAACTGTAACCTTCTTCTTGTCCAGCCTAGTTAGTGGGACATCAGTGTGCCTGACTATAGAGTTGCCTATCACTAGTGTGTTGGGATGTTATTTTGACTTAAGGGCTGTGATTGCGTGGCACACTGATTATGTGAAGTATGTGTTTCATGGCTGGTGATGGGTTGAGGAGGTTGCTTGGATGTCTGCTTTGGAGATCTCTGTTGCTTTTGCAGATTTTTATTTAGAGCCTCCGAGTATGTTTTTGTGTATTTATGTGTGTTATTTGCCTGTGTTGGTTTGTTAGGTCTATGTGAGACTGGTGGTGTGTTGCAAGTATTACCCTTCACCTCTTGACAGTCAGTTACAGTCTGGGGTTGAGAGAGCTTTGCCTCCAGTCTGGCTGTATAATTGCATATATTAGTGTTTGGTGGTAGGAGGAGAGGGTTGCCTGTGTACATGAGGCAGTTGTAACATTGCCTCAAAATGCCCAGATTCACCAGTTGGACTGGAGAGTACACCAGAAATTGCCCTTTGGACTTGCCTGAATAGGTAGAGTGAGCTGTTTTTCTGATTGACTGGCGGGGACGAATAGAGAGCCTTGTCCTTCTGGACAGTGTAAGGGGGGGCTAGTGCTAGGGATATTTAGTGCTTGTTATGAGTTTTAAGCAAGTGCTGGGCTGTAAAATTAATGGTTTGAGTGCTAAAGTTGAAGGTTTGTCTAGTTCCAAGGGAAAAACTGAAGAGGAGACTTTGTGGAGTCGGGAATACTTTAACCCTAGGTAACTGGCGCTGCCCAGCACACAAAACTGCGCAAATGCGGTTTTTATATCAGAAAGATTACAGAGATTGAAATTAGCCCAAAATGGCCAATAAAACTACAGTTTCTGGGCAGAAATCCTCAAAAGGCAGGTAGGCTGTTCAGAGCTCCCCACTCTCACTGGTGAACAAAGAAACTTCCTTTTTGCCTAAGTAAGGTATGGCCAAACACCGAAGCTTAAACACAGCCCAGGTATCAGCAGGTATCTGAAACTGGACTTTTCTAGCTCAGTAAGGTGGGAAAATAGCAAGTTTTTTTTTTTTTTTTTTTTTTTTCAAGAAAACAGTAGAAACAAATGCAAAAATACTTTTATAGTGCAGTAATGGCTGTCGCACTTGAGTGGGAAGCCAGTAACAGTTAAACATACAATTTACAACAAAAAACGAATTTTAAAGTGCAGGCACAAATAAATGCAATTTCAGTGTAAAATGAGCATTCTGAGAAGCAATAAATGCCAGAAAACGAACGTTTAGGCGGAAATAGCAATAAGCAACAAGAAAAACCAAAAAAATGGTAATTAAACACTCCAAAGTCTCTCCTTTTGTCTCTCTGGCATTGTAGGTCTCTGCAGGACATCTAGGCAGGATCTGATGAGTTTATACAAATATAAAAACCACGCAAATGTGTTTTTTTATATCAGAAAGATTGAAGAGATAGAAATTAGCCCAAAATGTCCAATAAAACTACAATTTCTGGGCAGAAACCACTCCTCGAAGGGCAGGTAGGCTGTTCAGAGCTCCCCACTCTCACTGGTGACCAAAGAAACTTCCTTTTTGCCCAAGTAAGGTATGGCCAAACACAGAAGCTTAACCACAGTCCATGGACTGTTAGATTCAAATATACCTGTAATCAATGATATGGTTGTTGTGCTTGGAGTAAAATTACATTAACAGTATTTACTATGGGAAAAAAATCAGTAAATCTTGTATGTGTGTATATGTATGTATTTATGCACTCATACACATTTATGTTGCTCTTTTTCCTCCTTATAAAACAATCTGTGCAACTTACAACATTGCTAACATGTAATTAAATGATATTCGGTTAGGTGAGCTACACCCAACATTTGAATGTTTCACAGAGAAAAGGCAAGGCATTCCAGGCAGGCTAGATGTCAAAGTTGATTGAGTCCAACCCATAGCAATGTACAGGGGATGGCAAACCTGGGCATCAATCCAGAAGACATTTTTGGCAGACTGCAGCATACAACGACTACATAAACAATTGGACATCTCAACAGAATCCAAGACTTCCACGGAATCATGCAGATTGGCAGCATGCATCTCACAAAGGATAGCTGGAGAGATGGTTAGAATATTGTACAAATGGGGATTCCAACCACAATAGCCACCAAAAACAGAAGTAAAAAGGCTGGAAGGAAGCACACTAGGTCACAAATTCCTCCAAGGTTTAATGTCACAGAATAAAACCAAGCAACTTTGCTTGCCTTTATTCTGCGACATTAAACCTTGGAGGAATTTGTGACCTAGTGTGCTTCCTTCCAGCCTTTTTACTTCTGTTTATGGTTAGAATATTACAAGTCTTCTCATGTAAGACATTTAACATTATCCTGAATATAGTAATGGAATATGACAGTAGATGCATCCCCTTTCCCAAAACATATCAGTACACTGTACCATGTTGATTTTTCCCAGTTATCATTGGTGTGCAAGGTGTGCTCAGAGCCATAGGCTAAACACACTTTCTGATGGGCATGGCACAGCAAATGTAGCATTAGCTGGCAGTCTGACATTGCCCACCACCCTGGCACTGCTTAAGGCATATATTTACACTTTCTTGTCCAGGTTAATCCCTCTAGGTCAGTGGTCTGTTATCATGGGTGACCCAAGGTGGTATTCATATTGACTAAGGAATATTTGGCTATGGTACTGGGGAACTTGCCCTACTCTTTTTAGTAAGTGTCATGGCATGCTTTATATCCAACCGAGCTACCACAGACTAGTGCAGATGGGATGTCTGTTTAGTGTAGCATTTGAAGGATAGCACACTCAGAGTATGTCAACCTCTTTATGCTGCAGTGCAATTAATCCAGCTACCTGGTATGGGAAGAGAACCCACAGCCTTCTGATATTTCAGCACTGAAGGGCAAGTGTGTTACTGGAATCGCTAAATGTATTCATCTGGTAAATCAGTGGCCACTGATGTTCATTCATCACTCACCTGATTCATACTTAATACACAGCAACTAGGTGTCACAGTGCCCACATGCAAATACTAAAATTACAAAAATAAAAGAATACATATATTACAGAACAATAAATGATATGTCAGTATTTTAGAACCTGAGAAGAGTTGTTAGATACTGCTCATGACTTTGGTTGATGATGACTATAAGACATCTAGAAATAAAGGAACAGGATGCACACAATCTTTCATGTGCCCAGACATGATACATTGTGAAGCATGAGTGTGGTCACCTGATGCAGCATCCATAGTTTCCAGACCTGTCAGATGGAATGCTTTATGAACTCATAGCAAAGTTGTCTGTCTTTGTCTGGTGACACTGCATGAAAAAGTAATGGATAAAGAAAAAATAACTGCTCCACTGTCAGTCAGTGTGCTGTTCATCAGCTAAGCCAGTGCAACCAGCTGTGAGTATAGCCTCCTGTGAGTAGAGGCAATTCTTCTATCACTGAGATTCCAGGTAGGCAATGAGGGGAGAGCACAAAACATGCATATGCATGTGCTCACACTTACACACAGGCACATGCACACAAACGTGCATGCGCAAACCGCATAAAATATTTTAAGCCACATGCAGCTTCAACATGATAGTACTTACTGTTTTGTTATATGGCAAGCGTAGGCCTTCAGGCATGACATAAATAATGGAATAAAGCAAATACATGCATTGTTTCAAAGACTGAATAGGTCACCAAGTACAGAACTGTAGGTTAACAGAAGGAAACAAGACAAATGTTTGCAGTCTTAAACATAAAATGCATGTATGCAAGTCCTGAGGTGCCAACCATAGCTGTATGTCATCAGGTGTCAAGAAGCAAAAATGCAGAATTTGTTTCAATCTGCCTAGGTAGAAAGGGATGTCAATATATGAAACCAGGATGTCAAGAAAGCAAGGAGATTTCATCCTAAGTAACATATGAATATCATATTACTAAGTGTACATTTGAGTCAATGTGAGCAATGCCAGTAACTTCGCCAGCAGGGGTGCATGTCAACTTACTGAAACGCATAATACTGAATATACTATGTTGAAATGACAAAATGCTTAAATGTTAAAAGGTGAAGAGAAAATATCTTTCCTGTTTGTGTAGAGAGCCAAACTCACCCTCACCCCTGGGGACCAATGCTACCTACCACTCATTTCAGAGTTTCATGTATGTAGTACATGTATTGTATTGTTAACTATTTTGAGTTCCACATTGTAAAGTTTGTCAAGTTGTCTGGAAGTTGGCTTGCAGGGTAAAGGAGCTGTTAAAACACTATTTCCTTGGGTCCGGTGGTGCAGGTTTTGTTTCCCTCTGCTTCCATTGGCTAACTGTGTGACTCTGAGCAAGTCACTTAACCAAATATCTTTCATACCTGTCCTGGGCTGAGTCTGGAAAAGTCCATGTAAATTAGTGCTCTACTGTGGAAAACAAATACAAATAAAATACAGTTACAACATTTTGACATTTCTGGATTTGTCAATCAGAACTATGACTGTCAATATAGTACTTCTCAATCAGTTATCAAATACACTAGGTGTTATAACCAGAACCATGTACATACCCTAAAATCCATACTTTAAACTAATTTTCCCTGCTGTGTACCAAGCATCACATGACTTGTGTAGAAAACATCAGTATATGCCCTGTATCCTATGTTGGAGTCTTTAGATGTTGCAGTGTTACTTCATAATTCCAAGAGTAGGGTTAGAGCCTTACTTACACAGTGACCCATACTTTAAGTGTACATCAGAAGTATATGCACCAGCATCACCCTGGCACATGTCCATGTAATATGTAGAGATCTTTGTGACAGTCATGTGTCACAGGTTAGAGCCTTCCAACCAAATGAACAGATAAGTGTGCAACATCAGATGCACAAACACCTTACACAGCAGACAGAGACAGCACAGCCCCTCCCCCCAGCCCAAGACTATATCTTGGTGTCTGTAGTATGTCTAATCAGCATGGATGAGCATGGACATGACCCCAACCATTGTGACACTAATGTAAAATCTGACCATGTTAACTCTGAAGCCTAGGTGTAGCTGCAAGAAACAGATGTAGTATGGCAACCAGCCCTTTGTGCCAAAGAGTGTATCCTCCTTATGTTACTGTAGCCTTAGTATGGAGCCCCTTATCCAGCCCTGACCTCACTGTCACATGTTAAGCCTTGACTTTATGCAATTATAGGTTCAAGAGCAAGCAGCAGTCCCCAAAACATAGCTAATTCTCTGGATTCACCCACATATTCAGCCAGGCAAGTAATACCTACAACAGTGCTAACGGCACAGAAATTCTCAGTTGTGGACATATGCAAAAGGAGACATACTTCCAAGACAGCAAGAGAGAGCTATTTTTATTGGTCATGGGATAATGGGTAACAAATATCATCCTGCTTATCAAAAAGCTGTGTCTGTCCCTTGGGAGGTGTTTGCCGATAAAAGTATATCCATGTCTTCAGAAATTCCTGTCAAAAAGAAACAAAAACTTAAACATAATTTCTTTTACTGTTTCAGTTTCCCTGGACAGGAGGGATTTAATGGGGTTTATTTCAGAGTGACCGTTCCCTTATGGCCATTGCTGGTAAAAGTAAAGGAATTTTTCATTTTGTGCAAAGATTCAAGAGGCTGAACTTCAAAATGACTGCGAAGGGACAGGTTTTGTTTTGTCTGTACAGATTTCTGATTCATGTTCTGAGCAGAGTGTGAATATGTCCATTCTCTTTGCAGGATTCTCTTTCTGTGAAATTGTTGCTAGAATGAGTCAGTTGTTCAGTGGGACAGAGACGTTTGAGTTTTTCGGCAAGTATTATATCTTGTTACATTTGGAACTGCCATTATCCTTTTCTTCCTGTTCTTTTTGCTTTGAAAGATGTTTTTGTCACAGCCTGTAACTTGCCTGAGAGCCAGCGTGCTGCCTCAAGAATGCAGACAAACTGTATAAAGTTTCTCAAGCTTTTGCATTTTTATGCATTCATCCCATATAAGACCCAGCAGCTTTTGCTTTAACGATTTCAGCTGCTGTTTAACATTTGGTTAATATTAATCCCTCTCCTGACAAGGATGGGAAGACTTCTGATAGAGCTGGAGAAAATGTATTCTTCTGAGGCATTTACTTGTAATATATTCAGCTGTTAAGCTCATATGTTGAAGTTTATGCTTGCCTCTTGTGAGAGCACAGGGAAGATTTCTGGCACCTGTTTCCTCTTCTAAGGAGAAATCTGCCTTGTCTCACTTCATTGCTTCTTATGATTCCGCTGATGCTGCTTTGATGGCTGCTGTTAGTGGAACTGTTGCAAGGAGGTTTGCCTGGCTGCATTCTCAGAAGCTCCCAGCTGATGTCAGAAATGAAGTTTTGAATTCCCCGTGGACAGACAGACGGTTTTGGACCATCTGCTGTAGAGGTCCTTATGTGTGATGACACAATTTAGCTGATTCACGGGTCTCTGTTTTTCAGTCTTCTTGTTAGCCAAGGCGTTAAATTGTGCTCCCTACTACTGATTTTAAAGGCAAATTAAACTGGCACAGCAAACTGTTGGTAAGCAAATGTTCAAAAAGCTTTAGTCTTTGGAAGCTCCCTGCTAAAGCCCCCCTGACATGTCAGCCTAATAAGTCTGTATGACTATTTACAAGAGAACCCTCGCCTTGCAAACTCTAAATTTAGCAAAGTAACTTTTGGCAATGGAGGTGTCCCCCCACCCTGTTATTTTTAATGGACTCCCCCTCACTTGTCAGACGTAACTCTTCTTTTCCCTGCTGTCATGGAGCTTAGGTGTTAGAACCTCTCCTTACTCATTTAGGAGAAGGGTTTTATTTAAAAATGCTTCTGGTTCCAAATTCTTAAGGTTATCCCTTTTCATTTTCTAACCCCTTCTTTTCTGTTTAACTTTTCTGTATACATAGATTTAAAAGATGCATATCACCACACTCCTAAATCTGCATTTCAGATGTTTCTTGATATTTTGCATGTGTGGATTACATTTCAGTTTCTCTGAATTACCATTTGGTCTGACTACTGTTATAAGGGTATTTGTGTCTAGCTCATGTGATAGCCTACTGCCGACTACAAGGTGTTCTTATTCTTCCTTATTTAAGAGATTTGCCTTTCTTTGCTTAGTATTAGTATTAGTATTAGTATTTTTCAGACAAGAGTGCTCATCCATCGTTGACTAAAGATTTTCTTAAACCCATAACTGGATTGTTTTTTTCCTGTGGATAGAGGACTCTATTTTTCCTAAGCTTTGCTAAATGATTGCAGCCAGGATCAAACATTCTGAACAGTTATCCTTATTCCTAATCTTTTACATTGTCTTGCAAACTAGTGAGGCTGCAGCTTGGGATACCAGATCAGTGCTTCATGGATTTCACTGTACTGTTTTTTCTTTTTTTTTAGAACAGAAAAATCAGACCAAATCACTGAAAATAACTCGTTCAATTCTTTCATTCATTTTTGGCCCGTTGGACATCTACAGGTCAATACAAACTACACTGCAGTTCTTACCATCTATACAGACTACCCATGATAGTCTTTCATATAGCTTTTCAGCACAGTCTTACTCTATAAGCGTCTTATATACTGTCTGAGCAAAATTATATGGCAGACAAGCTGAACAGGACTGACAGACCCTCACTAATGGAATTTATCTCAAAAGGTCTTCTATGATTTGATCCTACTGTTGGGAACACCTCAAATGCATGTTTTTGCCTCCCCTCTCAATGGTCAGTTGGTGAAATTCTGCTCCAGGTCCCTACCCTTGAAGCTGGGGAAGACAGATGATTTTTCTTTTTTTTTTCCCCATGGACAAGAATTACCTGTATACCTTTCCACCCTTTCCAGTACTGGCTATGGTCATTCTGAAGATTCTCTATAAAGATCTTTGTGGTGATTCCCTTCTAGCCTAGGCAACAGTGATTCTCTGTTCTTTTGGTATAGCCAGGGACAGTTATCACAAGCTGTTCACAGACTAGATCTGCTGTCACAAGACCAGGAGTACTTTACATATCCTGAACATAACAACTAACACTGACTGCCTGTATGATATAACCTTAAAACGTTGTATGCACCTTTTTATTAGGATGTGCAGCATTTATTAAAAAAAAAGTAACAAATCAATTTACTCAAAAATTATTTATTAGTAACTGGAAAAGGGTAGGTGCCAAGAAATGAAGATGCAGCCACCTGGGGTTAGTTTGTCTCAGGTTATATTCCTAGCATTTCTTGCTCAAGGCTTTAGCCTCCTGCTCTCTGTGGGCATAAAAGCTCTAAAGGGTGTGGCACCCAAACCTGACTTTTTTAGACAGCTCAGCTCGTGCTGATTAACAGTTTGTAGTTGTGATGCCCTGAAGCTTGGGAAGCTGGCTGTTGTGTTCTTGGCAGGATATAACCTCTACTATTGCAGCAATGATCTCAGACATCAACTGTTGCATTAAGTTTACTTGCACAACAATACTTTCTTGTTAACCCTGTCCAATATGTACTGTCTTTGATGCTCTAAACATTTTGACAATATTAATATCAAATATATGTCAAAGGTTTATGCACTTAGATATAGGTCAAAGTGGTTTTATGGAGAGGAGACAAGTGTTTGACAACATTAATAGAATGATGATCCAGAAGAAATAGAACTTAAGAAATGCTGCTACTGTTGGTGAATTTTGATGTAGAAAAAAATATGTGCTAAGAGTCAGCTAAGATGTTATGAGTACAGCAATGGAAGTATTTGCATTTTTTTAACTGAATAATAGTGTCAATTAGGAGGTTATATAATGGGTCTGGAGCAAGAGTTAATGTGAGGAGGGTTCTTCTGCAACAAGATGTGTACGTACAGAGTCAGATGGGGGTGTCCTCTTTCCACATTAATTGCTTTATATTTAGAGATACTGGCAAAGAAAATAAGTGACTCACAAATTCAAGGAAATTACTGGTACGGTAATCAAGAAATGTTAGCTTAATTTGCAGATGATAGTATTTTGTACTCGCTAAATCCAAAAGAGGACATTTTCATGTTGTGGAATATTTTGAGACTGTTTCAAGTCTTTTCGCATTGTAGAATTAATGACATTAAAACAAAGGCTATAACAGCCAGCTTTATACCCACCCATGAATTGATTCAGCAATACCCATGTTTAGAACAAGAATACTCATCCATCTACCTACTTAACTGAAAAACTACTGGAAACTTCAACAAGGCGTCTTTATTCCTCCCACAGGAAGGATATCGGAGAGAGAGAGAGAGAGTGATTCCTAGATCAGCTAGCTAAAGTGATTTTATTTAGCATAATCCTCTGTTTATGGGGATATGATAAGATGAAGTATTTAGTTGTATAGATTAAAAAAGATTGTTATGACAGCTAAGGATCTGTTGGAAGAAAGTAAACGAAAGACAATACAAAAAACTGGACGCTATTGATTATGGATAGTAAGATACAAGCAATGAAATGTTTAGTCCCTTTAGTGTTGTGTATGGGTCAGGAGGCATATTTTTCTCAACCAGAGAAGAAGTTGTAGACAATTAATAAAGAGTTGACAAAATTTATCTGGAGGGAAAGAGGGCAGGAGTCATGCAGGGATAAGTAGATCCTCCCTATAGAACAAGGTGCTTTAGGATTACCTGTTATGAGAGGATACTTTAAAGCTATGAGTTAAGGCTTGTATACATAATGTTATATATCAAAACTGGAAGGGATGACGAAACAGAGAGTCACTTTAAGAAATAATGAGAGAGCAGAAATTTGGATGCAGATCCATAAGGTATATAACAGCAACCAAGCAGAACTGAGACAAAATTAAGAAAAGCTCCTAACTGGAAAACCCCAGGCCCAGATGAGATATCTAACTTCTGGCTAAAAAACATCTTCACACAAAGAATTAGCCATGAATAAGAATATGTGCATCCCAAGCAGTCACCGATCTGGTTAACAACAGGAAAAAATATGCTTCCTTAAAACTCAACCTGCAAGCCATAGTAAAAACTATTGACCAGTAATATGCTTTCCAGTATAATATACAAACTCTATACTGGAATTGGTGCAGACAGATTTTATAGTCATTTAGAAAGAAAAAATAAATTATGGTAGCAGAAGAATAAGGGTAATAAAAAGTCACATGGAACAAAGAATCGATGTTTTGCTAAATAAGGGTATAACAGAAATTTTTAAAAAGGGGAACCATTTAAGTATGGCCTAGAAAGATTACAAAAATGCATTTGATAGAATCCCACATTCATAGTTAAAGGAATGCTTTCAGATCAATTACATTATAGTGACCATGAAACTGTGGCAAAACACTTTGTAGTTGAGCCATGACAAAGGGCAAATTATTGTCATATGAATAAAACCTCAAAGGAATTTGGCCTCAGAAACCAACATTTTTTAATGATTTCTCATCTACTTTTTGTGGATGACTTAAAACTATATACTTCATCAGATAAGGAGTTGAAAGCATAACTTCAAATGATTAAAACTTTCTCGGATGAGAAAATAAGATTTGATCTTGATAAAAGTGCAAAAGCAACATTTGAAACAGGAAAGTTGCAGCACCAAGAAAATATCGACTTGGGACTGGAATGTGATATAAAGAAACCTGAGCAGGAGGGATTGCATAATATCTGGGTATCGATGAGGGATTGGCAATAAAACTTAAACAAATGAGAATAAAGCTCTATAAGGAACACTTCAAATGATTACAACTAATATTGAAAACTGCCCAAAACGTCTAGGAATAAAGTCCAAACTATAAATCAATTTTCTGTTCCTGTTCTAACTTAGAGTTTTGGGGTTATTGACTATCCCCAAAAAGTACTGGATAGATTAGACACAAAAACAAGAATAATGCTTCATGCTTATCAAATGATATATAAAAATCAGTGTATACCAAGATTATATATTCCTTGCTCTGAAGGAGGTGTGACCCTCCTCCAAAATTGATAACACACATAGATCGCAGGACTGCATACATATCTGTTGAACTTATCAAATCCAAACATAGTGAACATTTTAAAACATGAGGAGAAGTATAATATGACATCTTTGCTTAGTTTATCAGACATTTTGGTATTAAGCAGTAATGGAAATCCAACTTGAACTAGACAAAAAGCAGACAACAACTAAATGTATAAAGAACAAATGAAAGGCTAAGGAGAATGATCCGATACGCAGGAAATGAAATTGCAAAGGTATTAACTTAAGGTGGAAAATACACACATCTCTTACAAGAGCCTCATGTTGACAAAGATGTGATGCTGAAATGGTTATGAAGAGGTGAACCAATACCAAAGGATGACAGGCTAATCATGACAGCCCAGGATTGTGGACTACATACATGCTAGTTTACAAAATCTATTGAAAGAGTGGGAAAAAGGCTGTTGCACTGGGGTTACTGGTCAAATACTACAATACAGAGGTAATTGAGAAGCATTGGAGACATTAACCACAATGCATTTTTGGGAATAATGAAATGAAATTTATATCACAGAACATCATGCATTACAACAGCTAAAAAATAGGTGAGACAAAAACAGATATAGTAGTGCATGAAAACAGGCAAAAGTAGCATTGATTATTGAAATTGCTGCACTCAAAGATTACTGCGTCTTACATACCGAGAGTCATAAAGTCAAAAACAATTAGGATTTGCAGGCAGAAACAAGAGCAATGTAGGAGAAAGATGTATAGTCAGTTCCAACAGTAGTAGGAGCAATGAGTGTAATAAAAAAGAATTTGAAGTCATGCTTAATTGTGCTGCCAGTGCATGTAACCCCAATGAATTAGAGTGATGCCATTCAGGACACATTCTGGGTGCTGAGAAGAGCATTCTTGGATAACATTATAGACTGAAACAATACTATTTTCATAAACTCTAATTATACCTTGGTTTAGGAACTGGATTTATTCTCATCATAGTATTGGAAACCCAAAATACTTGCTGAAATCACACCAAGAGGAATCACTGGTTTACCAAGTCCATTGAAAAGGTTGGTGAAACAGACAAATGTAGGTTCTGTAAAACAAAACTGGAAACAGCAGCACATCTGGTTTCTGGGTTTTGATACACTCATGGCAAAGAGCCTTTATAGTGGAAAGGCACAATAATGTTGTAAGACTGTCTTATTTGGGATTGTGCAAATAGTGTGATATAGAAGTAAATGAGAAGCATTAGAAACACGAACCACGAAGCATTATAGAGAATGATGAAGTGTATCTCATGTGATCTCCCATTACTAACAGTTCAAAAAGTAGATACAAGAAAATGAGATATAGTAGCTAATGAAAAAGGACAAAAGTAGGACCAGTGATTTCAGAGTCTTAAATAGAGAGAGAGAGAGACAGTCATGAAACAGCAGGACATGTAGGTAGATATAAGAGCAAAATACCTAGACAGTTTTAATAGTACTAGGAGCAATGGATGAGATAAAAAAGAATTTGTAATTGTACCTGGGTATGCTACCAGCAAATGTAACCCCATATGAATTACACAAGGAGGCAATTCTGGGCACATTGCATGTGCTGAAAAGACCACTTTTGGTCAACATCACAAAGACAATTTGTATTCACAAGTCCTTAAATATTGTTGAAATCATTGTCCGTGTGTGAAAAAAAAATAGTTTTTCTTAATCAAAGCCAAATGCACATGAAAAGAAAATAAACATGTAAAATGAAAAACTGAACTTGATGTTTACTTGGTAAGATACGTCTTTACCACCAATTGTGATTCATATTTTCATGTAAGAGCCTATATTTAGATACATTAGATTTGGCTGTATGAAAGTACATCATGACAATACAGACCATCTGTACAAGTGTGCATGCCTCATAAACCTGTAAGTGAGCATGTTTGCTAAACCTGGAAATCTGCACGTCTGCTACACCTATGAGTGTACACGTCTGCTACACCTGTGAGTCTGCACGTCTGCTACACCTGTGAGTGTGCACATCTGCTACATCTGTGAGTGTGCACGTCTGCTACACCTGTGAGTGTGTACGTCCGCTACACCTGTGAGTGTGTACGTCTGCTACACCTGTGAGTGTGAACGTCTGCTACACCTGTGAATGTGCACGTCTGCTACACCTGTGAGTCATTGAGCAGATCTCTTAAACCTTGGAGTGTGCACATCTGCTAAACATGCAAATCATTGTTTTGCTGCATGCATGCTTCAGGTGGTAATCCTGTCACCTATTGCAAAAGTCTGGTGTTGCAATGCCTAAACATTCGAGCAGCTGGTAGGGTTTTCCAGGCATCCTCAATCACAGCATCACCATGGAGAAGCATACAGAGAATACATGAAATGGCCTCCTAGAAATAAGTCCTGTGTTCAGTATGCCACCTTGCTCCCTGCTGCTGGACTGGTTGCCTCTAGTTAATGAAGCATCAATCCCCACCTGTCCTGTGCCTCCTTAGAAAATGAATGGACCTTCGAGATACATTTGGTTGTTCTTGCACTGCCTTCCCCAAGATGATCAGCTGGTCCCCAAGATAAACCAGAATGCTTTTTGGTTGTTGTCCACCAAGTTAATTAAAAAAAAAAAAAAAGACACAAGTCATTGGCTCATGGAACAAAAGACTTTCTTCCAGTGGCTGCCTACAGATCATGTTGGGCAGATCCCATTTAAATAAGGATTCATTGGTTCATCCCATTCCTGAATAAACATGTCAGGGACTACAGATCTATTTAATGTTTGGTATTCACTGAAACATTGAGTTTCAGATGTAGAACTGCATCCTTTAGGCAGTTTGTCTAAAGACCATGCTATATCTGCCTTGGATGCTATGTGACTGAAGGGGATGGTCCTTGGTCCCAGATGTTCAGCCTTATCAGTTACACACTCACCTCTACATGAGCCCACAGCCGGTGATGTCATATTCCCTCACAGACTAGCTGCTAAGAAAATTTTGTAGGACCCTGAGGGCTGTGTGTCTGAAACCGATAAGGATAATGCATCTAACCTGGTTCACCTTTATGCACCAGATGGGATGCCCTCAGACATAAGAGAAACACTCTGTACAGACTTTGTGCCCTTGTCTCCTCCCACAAAAACTCTGTATTAGCCCTGAAGTGCTCTTATTTTTGCTCAGCCATTAAGGGTATTTCTGATGCAGTGGGAGGCACTTATTAAACCAAAGAAGTTTGAGTGATTAGAGAGGTTTATGAAGCAATCCATTGATGATTCCTCTGAGAAATCTTCAGTCCAGCGTAAGTCTTAGTGACAGGAGCATTTTGCCACCTTATTACCCAACAAGGAGTTTTGGACTTTGGACAGGTCAGGAAGAAAGTTTGCACCTCTACCACCTGTGGATTAAAACACAAAGCTGTTTGTCTCATCAGTTCCAGTTTCAGCCATATTTTGCTAAGAAGGCTCTGGATAAGGTTGAAGGCCACCCAGATTCATGGGTATCTGTACTAGTGGAAGTGAAACAAGTGATGATTGGAGTAAGGGATCGTTCTGTCATGAAATGGCTGGTTTTCAGACTCTTTTGGAAAACTGTTTGAGGAGTATCTAAATGTGTGTGTAACAAACTCTTGAGGCTGAAACTTTCTATATTAAGGAACTTCATAGTGAGTAAGTTTGTCTCATCATCAAACCATGATTCCTCATCCACATAAAGCAAAGTTGATCCCTGTCCATACTAAAGCAAACATGAATCTATGGACGGGATCAGAAAAATTACCCAAGACTGCCCCCTGTACTACTAAAGGACAGGGGCAGCTCCTAAATGCTTTATCCCATGCATAGGTTCCCTCAGATTACCCATGGTATGAGCCCAGTTATCCTCATTAGGGGTTAAATATAATTACTGACCATGAGATGGCTAAGACCAATGTCTAACCAAATAGGATAGGTTAGTTTGAGCACAAAAAGGCAAACTGGTTAGGTTTAAAATGGCCTGCAAGGGCATCTAGCTTACTGTTTACCTATGAACCTACAAGCCTATGACCAGCAATATAGGGCATCTGCACACTGCGATGAGAAGATTCTGTGAATTCTTGCAGAAAAAACTCTAGCTTGGTGAAAGAATAAATCTGCAGTTTGTTTTTGCCCACAAAATATAGTCATTTTTGTTGCAGTTTCCTACATTCACCTGCTAGCCCAGTGGTATAGAGGTGCAGGGCCATGGCCAATGCCTAGATGGCCAGGGATAGTTTAGTGACTGAGTTGCCTAATGGTGATTACTGGGGGGATGGGCATTCTCCTGGTGGTGGGGGGAGACTTGTTGAATGGACAGATATCTTGTTGAGCTCTCGTGGAGGCTAGGGTAAGGGGAAGTTGCCAGGCTGTGCATGCAGAAAAGTGTGAGAACTTGGGTGCTCTTGGACATGGAGTGAGCAGTTCTGTTTTGCCATGGCTCATTGTCTGATGTACTGGTAAACGTATGTAATATGTAGCTCTGCTACATACCATTTTCCCAGGTCACCCGCAATGGCCTCAACTTAGTGAGCGATCCCAGTAATCAAAAATTTCCAGTCTACTTCCCTGCCATTAAGTCATTGCTGGAGAGAAGATTGGAGCTATGGGAAGGAGTCAGAAAAGCAGACAAGACACAAGGAATCCCCAAAAAGATTTCCTAAAGCATCTTGGCAAAAGACACATTGCCCGAGTACCATTCACAACACAATGTTTAGTACTATGAAGAACTTGGAAGCTCATACATGATACTCCATCTTTTAAAGTACTGCAACAAGTCCAAGGATAGTTGTCCAAGCTGTGTTTTACCTTTTATTTGCATCCTGAAACCATGCCTCTCTCGGCCCTCCTCTGTTTCAACTGAACACAGGTTATATGTCTCCTCCATGTAGGCGGAGTAAGTAATGATACATTAATACAGTATCTAAATTTGGATTAATTAATCCATTAGCTTTTATTATATAACCTGTTTCTGTAATGAGAAGACTCACTCGTGTTATTGCAACATTTTATATCTGACGATTAGATTTGTTTCTTATACTTGACCATTTGTATGACTATGTACTGTTGTCTTTGTGTTAGTGATTATGCAAGAATGGCTTGTTTGTATATTTTGTGCTGTCTAGTAAGTTGCACAACAGCAGATGTTTTTGTTGGACAGATTACTTTGACAATGACATGAGTAAGCTAAGGTACAAGGAATATTCTAAGTGCAATAAATATGCTTAGTAGTCATTTTCTTTGGCGCAATCTTCTTTCCATGTTTATAGATATTTACTTTGGTATCCGCAGCTCATAAACCGAAGTGAAATTCAATAAAATAGAACATGCCCAAAAAAGTCAAATATACGTAATACAATTTATAAAAAAGATAACAACTCAGAGCTGTTCATCACATTTCTATGAAAAGCAGAGAGTGCTGACCTTAAACCGTGCATTCTACATTCCATTGTTACTCCTTATTGTGTTCATTTTAAGTATTGTCATTTATATCTTTTTCATGTACTGATCATGAACAGAGGAGGAACAGAAGTTCATTTAACTTGCTTATTGTGCACCAGAGACTTGTATATGTTACAGAAAGAGCAGTTTCATGTGTACAATGCGATGTTAATTTAAACATTAGAAAACACTGAACTAAGAATGTTTTTGTGAAATTACTTTGCTTTTTGCTTTAAAGAGCATTCTGCAAGCGTCCGTGCACAATAGTGTTTCTCTTACTGAATACAAAGTGGTGAGCGACTCTGACATATCTTTTCCCTTTGTGATGAAAAGAAAATGGAAAATATCTATCAAGGATATATCGGCTCTTCTCTTAATTACCCTTTACAGAGTTAGATGCACCTTTGTGATAGGCTAGTGCGTAAATTTTGTTTTAGAAAATGCGTTCTTTATTTGCCCAATCAAATCTACATTACATGAGTGTGGTTAGTGCATAATATTGTTCTTTAAAGCATTTAAACATTTTCATTTTGTCATTTGGCAAACTACTACTACTTTGGTTTCTTTCTGTCGTTTTAAACAAAATGTTGCCATTGTCCCTCCAAGCCAATATTCTATGAATATCAATTATTTGTGCGGGGGTTAATCAAGAGTGAAACTATTTTTCAGTTTGGTTTTACTCGCTGTGTGTGTGTGTGTATGTGTGTATTTGTGTGTATTTGTGTGTGTGTGTGTGTGTGTGTGTGTGTGTGTGTGTGTGTGTGTGTGTGTGTGTGCATATACACACACATACACAGATATATATATATATATATATATATATATATATATATATATATACACACACACACACACACATATATGTATGTATATATAAAATCAGCTATTGAGTAAGAGTACTGATCCATATGGACCTTTTTCAGCCTCAGCCTGAGAGTTGCACACTAGTGAAATGGAGACTGAAGGAATCAAACCCTGGATTGATGGATAATGGTAGTCAAGGCAAATATGAAGCCACTACTCAAATGATGGCTTTTCTCTTTAAAATAAGCTACCAGTTAATCCCAAAAGAACAAATGTCATGGTTTTCTCAATGTAAAGAAAATAAACTCACTTGCAAGCACTGAGACTAAAAGACAGTAGAGTTTCATCATCCCTGATGCGACTGAGCAAAAATCTGTTGGGGTTAGTCTAGACTCGTGCTTAAACTTCACTTCTCACAGACAAAATTTTTTAACAAAGTGTTGTCTTAACCCTGTTTAAGTGTAAGCAATAATGCCCAGCATGGTATGTGTTAATGTGTTATTAACACCCACCCCAGGGGTGTTATGAGGCCTGATACTGCAGGCGGAAGGCCTCTGCACCCCTGAAAGGGCATTAATTCCACATTAACACATACTCTGGAGGGCATTGTTGCACTTAGAGAATGGGTTGTCTGTAAAATTGTTGTGTTTTACTTACTTATTTAAGTGCTATATTTTATATACATATATACATATATATATATATATATATATATATATATATATATATATATATGTATGTATATATCATCTTCTTCTTTCGGCTGTTCCCGTTAGGGGTCGCCACAGCAGATCACCTGATGTTCTTCATACCACATTGCTGCAGTCCTAACACTTGGGTAGTCCGCTGTCCCAGTCAATCATGACCGCCGGCGTCATATCCTCAGTCTTTTGCCGCATGGTCCGATGCAGAAGCAGTTTTGCAAGTGCAGGTTGGCGTCAGTATTTTACCGGATGTCAGAAAAAGTGAATAACTGTATTTCTTGTGGGAAACAGATACCTCATAGGGATTACCATACCTTGTGTATACCTTGCTTAGGGCCTGAGCACGACGTTGTTGGCTGTCGCCTTTGTGCTGATTTAACAACAACACTATAAGAGAAGATTAGATTGTGCCAGGTTAGTTTTTTTTTGGGAAGCGGTAAAATTATAAAATGCCGCCGGATGCTCGCCCGCCAAAAGTAAAAACAAAAACACAAAACAGCAAAGGGAAGAACTGACCGTCCGTCCGGTCCGGACGTTAGTTCTTTAGAGGGCTCGGTAGCCAGGGTTCAGCCAGAAATTTCTTTGGAATCCCAGTCAGGTAGCTGCCTGCTGTTTCCAAGGCTTCTCCCAGGGCAGGCCAGGTTTTGTTTCAGGAGTTACCCCTAGTTCTTCAGGGTCTGTACCTAAGAAGCATATGCTTAAGATGGCAGAAGATTTGATTACTATGATTAGAGGTTCTATGCCCCTCCTGATAAGAGGCCTAGGGTGGAACCTGAAGACTTGCAGGAGTATTCCCTTACTCTGATTCTGATGTAGATGATTCTACTCCTTCTGCTTCTCCTCCTGAGGATTTTCATTTTCAGAGACTCTTCATTCCATGAGGGAGCATTTTAAATGGGAAGGTCAGGATTTCTCTGATTCCAGGAAAAGGCTTACTTCTCTGAACCCTGACTCTTTGCCTCCTGCTCCAGTTAAACCGGATAGATATTATAGGGTGCCTGAAGCTCATAAGTATCTTTTAAGAGTCCTAGGGCAGACCCAGAAACTGTTTCACAGGGGCCTAAAGGTGTTAAGGCTTCTGTTGTTAAAAAACCACTTTGGCCATGAGAGCTTTGAATTGTCAGTTTCATGTTGAAATACCAGTTGCAGGATTTAGTTCATGTTTCTGAACAGGTGGGTAAGCATTCTTTGCAATGTGGTTTTGATGCTGTGCAGGCTCTTCTCGGGTGGCTGCCACTGGCGCCTGGTTGAGGGAGAATTTATCTGACCATGTTAAAACAAGGATTTTAGATGCTCCTTTACAATCTGATGTGTTGTTTGGTAAATGGAAGACAAGGCTAAGTCTATGCAGACTGTTAAAGATTTTTTGCAGGTTCAGCCTCCAAAGTTTAGTAATATTTGCCTACCAAGGCGTGGACATATCCTGCTTATGATTTCCCAGGGTAGAGGCAGAGCTCAAGGTTGCCTAGAACAGGGAGTTCACCTGCTCAGTCTTCTGGTGAGTCTGGCAGCACCTTTGGGAGGAAGGTTAGCACTTTTCAAAGAAAACTGGAGTTTAATACCCAAGACAGATGGGTATTGGATATCATTCACCACGGTTACAGATTTTATTTCCATACCTTGCCTCCTTTCAAAGGCATGCCAGACATTCCTCCTCAACAACATGTTCCTATCAGACTAATTTGCAGGAAGTATCTGCGTTTTGGAATTCTCATTATTGCCATTTCACATTGCCTTTGGCTTTTGGCTTATCTACTATATTCACAAAGGTCTTTCACAGCAGTGATAGTTTGGTCAGGTTCTTCAGGCTAAAATCCTTATTTGGATGATTGCCTGATTGATTTCCATGAAGGACATGCTTCTTTCTTCTTTGGATGCTTCTGGATAGCAAAAGCAGATGCCTAGGCATTTGCAGTAGGAAATAAAGCCCAGCTCCAGTCAGTCCTCAAGACATGTGCCTCTTGGGTGTGAGACTGATGGGGCAGTTCAGATGGCCTTTTAGCCAGCAACAAACAGAATTTCCCTTTCTTCCTTTCCTCTGCATCTTGCTCTGTCACACCAACCACCTGCATGTCCTCTCTCACCACATCCATAAACCTTATCTTAGGCCTTCCTCTTTTCCTGTTACCTGGTAGCTTCATCCTTAGCATCTTTTTCCCAATATACTCAGCATTCCTCCTCCACACATGTCCAAACCAACGTAATTGTGCCTCTCTGGCTTTGTCTCCAAACCTTCCAACCTGGGCTGACCCTGTAATATACTTATTCCTAATCCTGTCCACCCTCGTCACACCCAGTGCAAATCTTAACATCTTGAATTCTGCCACATCCAGCTTAAACTCCTGCCTTTTTGTCAGTGCCACTGTCTTCAACCCATATAACATAGCTGGTCTCACTACCCTCTTGTAGACATTCCCTTTCACTCTTACAGGTACTCGTCTGTCACAAATCACTCCTGACACTCTTTTCCACCCACTCCATCCTGCCTGTACTCTCTTCTTCACCTCTCTTCCACACTCACCGTTACTTTGAACTGTTGATCCCAAGTATTTAAACTCATCCACCTTCACCACCTCTACTCCTTGCATCCTCACCATTCCTCTATCCTCCCTGTCATTCACACATGTATATTCTGTCTTAGTCTTGCTGACCTTCATTCCTCTTCTCTCTAGAGCATATCTCCATCTCTCCAGGGTCTCCTCCACCTGTTCCCTACTCTCACTACAGATCACAATGTCATCTGCAAACATCATAGTCCACGGGGACTCCTGTCTATATATGTATATATATTTTTTTTTTTGCATATTTTTTATGTAAAAGTTCCTCCACCTAATGTTTCAAACTTTCTGTAGTATATGTTAAAAGTGTTGGAGGAAACATTTTACATCAACAATATATAAGAAAATAATGTTGTTGTTGTATCTTTCGGCTTTTCCCGGTTAGGGGTCGCCACAGCGGAACTCCGGTCCGCTAATGATTGGCAGCAGATTTTTACGTACTGAGTTGCCAGCCCTGACGTAGAACCTTCAACGAAGGTACACCCATTCACACATGTCTCCACACAGAAGATGCTTTAGCTGAGAATCGAACGGGAAAACGTCTTGCTGTGAGGCGACAACACTACCGCAGCACCACCCCCACAGTATCAATATATAAGAAAATAATATAGTACTTAAAAAAAGAAATAAGTAAGTAAAACAATTTTTTGGACAGCCCATACTGTCTCTCATACACAGTCACTTCTGCTTTCATACAATCATTCACTCACACAAGATCACTCTCACTCTCTCTCTCCCACATTCACAGTCTCCTCTGCTTTCATACACCTGATTGACACACACACACACACACACACACACACCTTTCTGTTTTTTTTTTTTTTTTTTTTACACTCACTAAACAACAAAAGCACTGCTTAGTGAGTGTAAAAGTAATGGTGGCCATTAGTTTTTTAATAGTCCGAGCTCCATGGCAGCTTGATATGTTGCCATGAAGTGGTGGACTCCTTTTTTCACTGGGCATGACTTGTACATTAATACAGTGCTGGATAACATTTGTTCACCAGTCAGGGTGCTGATATACAGTTTGACCATTCTGTAATACATAATATCCCACTTCTTTCTACTCGTAATTTCACATACTTCATTGCTAAAATTGTACTTTTTCCTAAGCTTGAGTAAGGACTGCCCTTTCTTTGCCTAGACATGCCCTACAATACACTAACTTCAGATGGTTAAAAGCAGAAATAGTATTTGAAGGTTTGTCCTCTTAGCAGATCCTAAGAAAAGTCATTGTGAAGCATTAAATCTTATCAGTTGGCTTTCTGTATCACTCTAGGCCACCGTCTTGCATAGCATGCTTCTTTTTAAAATAGTCACGTTTGGATATTGCCTGCCACTGAAAAGAAAATTGCCACTTGGAGAACAAAACTACACTCTAAGGACTGCTGAGGAAGAAAATCTTATCCTAATTTGGCCTTCTTTCAAATCAGCTATAGGAGAAAGCACCTTCTCTAGATTGGGCCCTAACACCAGGGATACTCTCTCTAATGAAATAAAAGTAAGTAGACATTGTCAACTTTTAAAAACACATTCAAGGGAAATCTACATAAAAATGCCATTTTCTGTATTACATTAGCTAAAAGTGGCATCTAGTCATACTGACAGGCACCTCATTCATGTTAACTTGGTTCTTTCATGATAATTGATTTTTTAACTTGTCATTTTCATTTTTATATAACTAACAAAGCTTTTCAACAATACCATGTATCATACATTTTTATATATAAGCTTCATTCATCATTTGTCTGCATATTATACAACATATTTGTCATAGTTCATGTAACACAAATATCCAACATTTGAATCTTATTATTATAGAATAAACATTTCTTTGCATTTCTGCTCATTCTCACCTCATGCATATTGATAAACTCCCTCATAATTTGAGCTATACAATTCCTGCCTTGCACATCTGTCCCCTTTCCATTTACACATTTTACACTGCATTATGCACCATATGCATTATTTGGATTACTCCACCTCTGCACATCTCTACTGGTTAGATGGTTACCTCCATTTGGGCACAGCCAACCTTGCCTCTGATAATGCCAGCACCCATATTTGGCACTACCATTACCAGTCCGCTACAACTATGGTTACAGCCATCTTATCACTCATCCCTGCTTCTTTGCTTGATCAGTATGCCTATTTCTGAACACACTCCTCCTGCCTCTTGTCAACTATTGTGCATGCCCCACATTGGCCCTATCCATTGTTTTTTCATTGAGATCCTCAGTCTTTCTGTGTTAACTTCCACACCCTCCCTTTTTCAAGCATTAGTTATTATTATCTGTAGTACTTCTCTCATCAGCATCTGAAATTCTAGTCTTACATCTCCAGTCCATCCATTCTCTTTATGTGACCCAAAAAGGAATTAAGTCATACCAATCTGGCTTCCTCTTCCACAATAATTTTCTCCAGGCCTTTTTCCCCCTTCACAGTGGTACAACCTCCATATGTGTCCACCACAGGTGCATCTGAGGTGCATTTTCCTCCCTACTTCTGCAACACTGTGTGGATGGATACCATCCTTTTCAGTGTGTCCTTACTTGGGATTCTGTACCACTTGTCCACTGATACCCAACAGGGCCAGCCTGTTAAATATTCCTTTCAAAAACCATTCTTCCTACCACATCACATCCTCATTATCCACTAATTCCTCAGCCTTCCAGAAGCACATCCATATGCACCATCACAACTGTCTGTAGATGGTTAGTCTCCCCTTTTTTTAACCTAACCCCAGTGTTTTCCTAAAGCTAACCTACCTCATAATTCACTATTTCTCATTTTATACCTTTATGTCTGTCCTTGTTCTAACATGGCATCTTCTGAATACTCTGGCTACTAGCTGTAAGAATCCACTGGCACAATAGCCAGTTTTCTTTCCATAAAGTATGTTTGTCTTTGAGAAAAAGGAAAATTAGACATTCATTTAACCATTCATCTATCAGGTACCTCAGCTTTCTAATGTCTCTATTCTTCTGCAATTACCAGCCTCCACTTCAACTTCTTACAATGGCTCTACCATTGATCCCTAATACTTTTGTCCCATTTATCTATGATCTAAAATTGATGGCCCAACTACCTTTGAATCATCTGGTCAGTGACATCTGTTCCTTTTTCATTGTCTTACCACTCCCTCCCTTCCAGTTCTTATCCCAGGCAACCAAATTCCAAACTTTTATTCTTTGCCTTTCAGCCTTTGCAGAACACCTACCATTATCACATTTCACATACATTCTCATCCAACTTTCCTGTAAGACTCAAGTCTATCCATTGCAATCCTGCCTTTGTCTTCTCTGTGCAAACCTGTAAGAAACTAGCTGAATATCGTCTGTATTCTTTAGAGGGCTGGTTTGGATATGCCGCTTCAAAATAAAGTACATTCAGAAGTATCGTTACATGACCTATTTATTTTCTACACCCAGGTGTGGCAAATCTACCATTCTGTAAATCTAAACATTTTCTATATCTTTTCTTTCTGATCCACCCTGTTCTGGTTTCTAATCTCAGGTACATTTGATAAATTTTTAGCCTCAAGTATCCACACCCCACCCACAACATACCACAACATAATCTTTGTCAGAGAATGCAGAACATCTCACCATCTATTTAGTTCTAATTTTAATCACTATTGATTTTTGAGGATGGTAATGAAGCCCTGGTGCAATACCAAAAATCTCCAATAACCCCAGAAGATACACGGTGGCATCTTCAGGCAGCATCATGCAGTCATCTGCAAGCACTAAATACCATTCCTTTTCATACCACTATTCTGCCTTGTCCAGGTTTCCCTTATTCTCTGCACCAAACATTAAGTGATAATTTAAACCCATCCTGGTGATAATGGACAGCCCTGATGGTTTCCTCTTTACAATACTGTTTCTTCTTTAAATCCACCATTTGTTTATAGCCATAACTGTGGGTTATTAGAAAAGGGCTTTCACTCCCTTCAACTACTTATCACCAGTGGCCACTGTAAAGATATCTTTCATAAAGTCCCATGAGACACAGTCTACGACTATGTAAATGTCCATTAACACAATGCCTGCCTGTCTTAGTTCTTTTTCTCAGCCCATTTTACAAAATATATGAGGACTCCATTAGACCAAGGATGATCTGGTTTTACTAAAACCTACTTCTTCACCCCCTATTGCCATCAGAAGGACTTTCTTCAATCTTTCTGTTAAAATTTGAGCAAACTCCTGCATAGAGGTAATATGGTGATGATTGTACCTGACCGATTCCCTTTCTGTTTATACAGTGCTACTGCTGTGGTCTCTTGCACAGATTTGATTAAACTCCTTTTTCTGTCATGTTATTGGACAAAGCAGTCATTGTACTACTAACCAGAAAGCCCACTCGTATTATAGAAGTCAGTGTGACTCCATGTGGGGCACTTCCGTTACCCCACTGTCAGAAGTCTGATGCTCTCAGTCATCTCCTCCCTTCCTATCAGCAGATTGATTCCTGTTCTCATCCTGGTGCAGCACAGATCTCTTCCATTTATAAACCAATACGATGTCAGGATCTGATATTATATAAGGCTCAGTGTAATAGCAATGAAATTGCACCCTTATTTGCTTGCTTTCCTCTCCCTTTCATTTTCTTTTGAACTGACCTAAAATCGTTTCTCTGATCCATGATCCACCCACATCAGCGCATTGATGTCTGTCCCTCTCCTCACCCATAACCCCCCCCCCCTTCTCACCAGCTCTGCTTTTATTTTACAGTTGTCATATTCTTTCAACCTGACTATTCTGGCTGCTTCCTCTTCCCTGTTTTTATCTTGAGCTTTTACCTCTCTTTGATTAACACACTGCATCTCCCTAAGTTTACTATAGAGTTGCTTACTGATCTTTCTAGCTTCATCCATTTGTATATATTGTAATAATTGTTCAAATATTAGGGAATGTTAACCACTCTCAATATTTTTCTAAACATGTTCTTTAGTTTGCATTTATTGCATTATCTGAACATATATAGTTAAGCAGAAGAATTCACCCACAGAGTAAACAAACAAATAAATAGCTTATAACCTTAATTATCTGAGCTGATAGCTAGACGTATTATAAAGCATATGTATTATATAGTAGATGTATCATATTGTATAGTATATGAATCATGCTGTTATTAATAAATATGGAGCTTTTCTCCACAGGCTTCTGCTGAAAAAGGACATTTTGTCCAGTTGGACTTTCATGGTAAACAAATGTAAAATAAAATAAAATAAATAGTATTACATTGAGTGATCAGTGTCATCCATTATCATCAGTAATCTGGTCAAATCTATTTATGAGTACTAGTACCATAGTCACATTTTAACAGACAGATATGTATGAACGTGTTATCTTGTGGTATTGGAATTAACATTTGCAATGAAAATCATGTAATCTTGCTTTGCTTAACTGCATGAACTCTTATGATTTTGCAGAAATTGGGAATACTTTTAGTGAAGCATATGGAAATAAGTGTAGAATCATGCTGACCATTTGACATACAATTGATATAGCTTAATCTAATCTAAATCATGAAATCACTGAATGCCACTTTTAAGTACCACCTATGTGGGGCCAGGTCTTCCAGTCTTCAACTTGTATATACTAACCACACAAAGCACAATTGTTGGGGGTAAAATGCAATGTCTGTCATCACTGAAAGCAGCTTTCAGTGATAATGAAACAGCACATTCTCTGAACTGACTACTGAACAGTTAGCCAACTCCCTGCAAATTAATTGATATAGCTGAGTGAAGGCTTGTTTGGGTAATCATAGTTGTTGAATATTCTTTTCTTAGAACATGCATGCATTAAAAAAATATGCACGCATGCATATGGATAGACACATGCTCACAGAAAAGTACCCGCCCACAAATGCATATATACATACAAGTGTGCAAATGCATGCTTAGATGACCTTATAACTATATACGCACACGATCATTTCTTTGCTACAGTTGTAAACTACTGAGTTAGAATGCAGATTATAAAAGAGTGGTGCTAGCTTTTTTTTTTTTCTTTAAAGATATGATGGTGGATCTGAAAACTAGGTAAAAGCCAGACAAATCAATATGCTTATCAGGAAATGTTTTACTAAATTATAAATGTATGGAAATGATGATACTGTGGTTAAATTCAGTGAAATAACATTTAAGGCTCCCGCCATTAACTGTCATTTATACAGTATCTAACCCCAAACCACCCTGTATATGGTACCCGCAGAAATACATGCAGTATATGGGTGTCCACTTTCCCATTTCACACTGGACACATACAGCCATTTCTTGCATGGTCTAACCTCCTTCAAGGCACACTGCCTCCTGGATGCTAGTTGCAGTAATACTAGTGGCACTTGGAAATCCTAGCCTCCCATAGTGAATCACGCAGACTGACTAATGGTCATCCCAGAAGAACATCATCTGCATGGAACCATGATGTGGCTTTCTTCCTGCCACACTGCAGTTGAAGCAGTGCAGTATTAGATACAAGTATGCTGCATTTCATAATATATCCAGGCCAGTACCACCAAAGGAACACACTCAGTGCAGTGATGTGCTGCTGTTACCCCTTTCACCTGTTGTCACTTCAGAGAGGCCTTCTTAATTTAACATCCAGAACTGTCACCTATTGTGCAAAACATATCACAGGCAGTGCTGATTCACGTAGTCTGGCGTATAATAGTCATGTGCTATGTAAAATGTTTTATACAAATACACTGATTATATATCCATCCAACAAATCTAAGTAATGTCATGATGCAAAATGTAATGCAGTGTATATAGACATGTTGCTAGTGGCTGAATACAAGTGCTGAGCTTTGCACATCATTCTGATGTCTTATGGGAATTTACAGCATGCCACATCTATGAGAAATAAGATGCACTCCGTATGCCCAGCTTTCCAGTCATTTACTAATCTGATACAGATGTGGAGTATTGCAAATGCTTTAATCAAAAATAACTTTTACATAACCTGATAACATTTTTAACAGGATTGTTGGAATTCGAGACCATCTTAGACTGTTGCTTGCTGCTATGCCTACACAGTCTGTATGTTGCACAGACTCTGAGATTACTGAGAAAATATGTTAAAATATTGAATCACAGCAATCCACAGTTAACAGGAAAAAAACGAAATTTGTGAGTTTTACACCAAGGTCATATTCATACTTGTTTTTATTTTGCGGCATATTTGTTAATATATTTAATTATAAATGAAGTGTGCATTACTGGTTATGTAATGTAGAGTGCTAGAGCTCTGGCTATAACCAAAGCAACCCAGGTTCAAGTAGTTGACTCGATCACTGAATCAGCTGGGGAGAAAAGGACTGAATGGCACTTTTGCCAGCTCACTTATCCTTTGGGAAGGAGAGGAGTTTGTTACTTAGAGCTATAAGTCTCCACCCAGACTGGGTGCATTAGTCCAGTAGCAAGTTCCTGATGCTTACATATTTGTTACTGGGCGAGGAAATAGTAGGACATCAAAATTCTACAGCTATCAAAATGTCGCCATTCTGGATTACCCTGCTTACTTTTCTGCCCACTGCCAAGCTGCTTATACTTTAAGTACACTGCATGCCTCTGATCTTTGAGGTTTAAGTACAACATATGATGTAGATGTCAGAGTGAATGACCTTAAAGAGGTGCTCTGGGAGATGGTTGGTCACAGAAGGCTGCAGAGAACAAATAAAAAATATACAAACACTAAAATACTGCAATAGAAGTCAGCTGTCAGATATAGATAAATAAGATATCAGATGTGCATGTTTAGAAAGATGTAGTTTCTTGTCATCTTTGTTTGCACCATTTTTATTTCACTTGTATATCAGAATATGTTGCACTTAGTGTTTTGATCAATAGCATATGCTTATATCCATGTCTGACAGAAAGAAATACTGATACAGGACACAGAAAAATACACTCCATTGTCAAGCAATGAAAACCTTTCTACCAACTCTTTTTAGATGTGCCTGTGAGCACATAATTGCAAACAGTACACAAAGCTACAGTCCATAACTCAACTTCTTTGCTTCATCGAATCAGGGCCAATTTTTAAAGATTAATGCAATTCACTTAAGACATTTATTTACATTTGTTTACTGGGATAGTCTAACTGGGTCAGCAAGAGCAAACCTCTTTTCCGTGGAGGCCTGCGGAGAAAAGCTGCAGACATCAATATTAAAAAGACAAAATACACAGGTGAAAAAAGTTACAATAATCATTTTAGTGGAACAGCATAATACAAATTAAGGTTATTATCAAATAGAAGCAAAAGCAGGAGATAATCCTCCAGATTTACAATTATGTTGATTTATCAAAGTTATATATAAACCAGATTCATGATAGATCGATTTTTAAGTCAGTTGCATAACCTTTTGGGTTATCAGTTACAGAACAGTATCAAAGCACAATATAGATAGTTGCTATAATTCAGTATAGAGCAGTACATAGATGCGTTCTCAAGTAGCCAGACAGTTTGTGTATAGATCAGGTAAGGAGAAAAGAGTCTAGGTCTAGAAAGTTAGAGTAAATGGATTTTGTAAACTGTGGTGGGTAAAGATTAAGGAAAGAGCAGATAGTAAGATAATAAAGCTGAGCAGGAGGGAAAGGGGGTAATGGAAAAAGGTAGACCAGAAACATTTGGTTGTGGAATATAAGAAAGATTATGGAAAGGGAAATGAAAAATAGAGCAGAGGAAGGCATTCTCTAAATTATATGTAATAGTTTTATAAAATAACATGGGAAGAGAAAGGGACGGGAGTTGCCTAGATATTTTAAAACATTATGGGTTTAGCCTGTTGCAGTACAAGAGCAGAGCTGTGTATCCAGTAAATGTCCAAGTTTAATTTTGGAAAGCTTATTGTTATTTGGGCAAGGAGTTCCATAGTCTAAATACATAGCAGGGGAGTGCAGAGAATCACCAGCTGAATTATTAGATGGGGTTATGAGGAGAAGAAATTTGTTTACAGAGCAGAGCTGTCTGGGGAATGCTGTTTAGTGCTGGGTATCAGCCAGGATTGTAGATGAGTTTGTGTGGTTTGAAGCTATAGAAAGGATAAGTGGTGGGGTACTTCTAGCCGAAACAGTGGTGTGCTTTATACGTTAAGTTGGTGGCAAATTTTGCAACTTCACTGTAACATTGCTCAAGAACATTAGATTAAGAGGCATGTAGGTTAATCAATTCTGAATGGGTGTATTTGGTAGGAGTCAGGAAAGTTAAAGCAATGTACCTTTTTGCAGAGTATGTTAACTAAGGAGAAATCATCCTGCACATTGAGCGTAGATTTTGGGGGTTTTATAGGGTAGTCAAATTTTAGTCATTTATCTATTGTGACTCCTAGCAGCTTAGTATTGGCTAGTTACTTATTTGTGTAATATTTTAGAAGTGTGGAGTTTGTTTTTTTACTTAGTAGTTAATAGAAGAATAGGGTTTATATCAATATGCATTTTTAGAACATTAAGTATGATATTCCAATCTCTGGCATTATGGATTGACTGTAATCCTCCGTGATTTCTCAGAAAAGCAAAGAATTTTTGCAGACAGAGCAAAAATATGAGGCAAAATCAGGGATAGTTGAAAGGTATTTTTCAGTCTTCCTGCTGATATACCGAAACGTTGAATACCAATTAAATCCTAAGACAAAACATAATTTTCTGATCTGTACACCATAAAAAATTGCAGAAGAAACGTTGAATAAAATATACTAATTTCACCTAACTTAAAAAAAATATACATCAGGCACTACTGCCACTAGGTATGAAGAGGACTGAATGTGTACGAATCATGGATAAGAATACCCATGCCATATCTCGCATATATTGATAAAGGTGGCATTATGGAGAAGCAAATTTGCACAGACTTGGCAAAATATATTAGTGTCAGTAACAATTGTCTTGAAAGTGGCATCTACCATCATGTACAATGTATTGTATAGTTTTCAGACCTTGTTAATCTGTAATACATGGCAGGTGAAACCTTAAGCACATGGCTGTCCCAAGGATATGTGTGTACTACACAAATGTAATATTTATGTGACCAAGTGATACACAGATTTATGTATTGACATTTGATTAGTGGGAAAGTCCGACTGGGTGGAAGACCATTTTTGGTGGAGATCTAGGGATAAAAGCTCCAAATTATTACAAAACATTTTAAGAACAATCATTTTACAATCTTCAAAAATAAAACAAAAAAATCTGCAGTTTTAATAATTATAACAAATTACACCTAATATAAAACATTGGCTAAGAACTGATACAAGTTATATGACAATCATTTAATATTTAGAGAAATGTTACACAGTTTGTAGAGAAATTAAAGGTAAGTTAGTCTAATACAAACAGAAAATGAAACATGAAGTGAGGAAAAAAACAGGTCTTATGGTATAGTTAGAGAAAGTCAGAGAAGAGAATTTGACAGCAGGAAGGGAGAGCAAGGAGGGACATGGAATGAGACATTCTCGTACCTGCTCACAGTTAGGGATATAGTTTATCCTGGTTTTGAGCAAGATTTTAGCAAGGAGGTCTTTCAGAGTGGTTTTGAAAGATGGAAAGGAGGGTATTGACCTGATGGATACAGGTAAGGAGTTCCAAGCCTTAGCAACCTTGTACAAGTACAGACACTGCCCAGCAGATTTGATAGGTTTGTAGACAGACAGGAGTTTCTGGTCACTGGATTGCAGTGACAAACTGAGAGCATAGTTGTGTAGAATGTTTTTCAGTGCTGGATGGGTAGATGGATGCTGGATAATTTTATAGATTGTAAGAAGATGTGTATATGTTAGTTGGTGAGACAGGTCTAACCAATTTAGGCTTTTCAGTGTATACATTGGTGGGTTGTGAAAAAGGTATTTGCTGCACATTTCACACCTTTGTTATAAGTTTTAATTTTTGTGAATCCAGAGGTTAGTGAGGATGGGAGCACCATAAAGAAGTGCGGGGAGGAGATAAGTAGTGGCAAGTGTAGTATTGCTTGCATTAGTAAGATTTTTGGTTCTGTAAAGCATCCCTTACTTTTGGTCATATGTTTTCTGATGCAGTTTTGTATGCGCATTTTGAATGTAAGATTATCACCCACTATCATCCCTAATAATTTGCTATGAGAAGTGACCTCAAGAGAGAAGACTTGTTTTGTTTTTTTTATGAGAGGAGGATTTGGGGAAATAGTAGTAGTTTGGTATTTTTTTGGGCTGCGCATGAGTTGTGGAGTTATGAAGCCATGTTTCAATGGATGTTAAAGCTTCCTGAGTAATTTTTTGGAGGTGTACCATGTTGTCAGCTGTGTAAATGAGAGTGGAATCATCTGTGTATTGTATTAGGGTGGCATGTTGTGTGGAAGTATAGAGTTTGCTGGTGAAAATGTTAGAGGAGGGGACCAAGGATAGAGGGTTGCGATACTTCGGTGGTGACTGGCAGGTAAAGAGAGAGCATGGAGTGCCATTTAACTGACCGATGCCTATTGGACAGGAAGCTTTTGAACTACAAAAGGGTGAGCTGAGAGAGAACTAATGAGGATATCTGAAGTAGAAATTTGCTGTGACAAACTGTGTTGAAGGCTTTAGATAAGTCTAGAAATAAGGTATCTCTAGCTTTATTGACAGTATCTTTATATTTTAGAAGGTCAGTGCTAGTACTATGGGAAAGACGGATGTCATGCTGTGTAGGGGATTTGAGTTCTTCCTGCAGGAGATAGTGCAGCAGTGGTTTTTGAATATATTTTTAAAGTATTTTGGCGAGGGTAGATAAGATTGCTGTAGGTCTAAAGTTATTAATGCCTGTTGAATTTCCTCCTTTGTGCAGAGGGACAATGTGTGACTTTTACCAGAGAGAGGGAATGTGTGATTCCTGGATTGACCTATTTATAATGATTGAGACAGGCTAGGCAATGCTATTGGCTGTTTTTAGGTACTCACTTGGAAGGTCATCAGCTAAAGAAAAGCATGGTTTAAGTTTGTGTAGTTTTATATAGGATGTGGGCACAGGTTTGAAGGTGAAAGTGGATGTGATGATATGTAGCTATTGGGCATGATTGGCATTAAATGTTGAGGAATTCTTGGTAAGAGATGCTGTACCATCTATAAAATAAGAGTTAACTCACCACAGAAAACTGCAGTATATTCTATTGGGAGGGGGTTTGGATTGAATTTTTGGCTGAGAGTTAAGATTTCTTTAATTGATCAATTTTTTAGGGTTGTATTTAGTATTATTCTGAAAGTTATTTGTCTTCATTTAATTGTGTTTTAGTATGATTGGAAAGCATTCTGAAGTTTTCAAGATACTGAGGTGTTTTATGTTTTTGCCATTCTTTCAATGTTTTTTTCTCTATCCTGCATTAGCATTTTAAAATTGCATTATTTGTTTTTAGTCTCTTCTTTTTAGGAGGTGCAAGGCTATTTAGGATATTTAGAAAAGTTGAACTGAATTCATACACAGTATCATCTACAGGGAGGGTTCCACTTTATAGTAATAAACATTTCTGGGTTAAACTTGGAAAGGTTGCATGTTTTATAACTATGCTGTTTAACTGGATGTGTGAGATATCTGGATGTATAAACTGGGAGATCACTGTAAGAGTCTGACTATGGTTGTGTATTTACTAGAGTCTGGTACTAGGATCCCGTCTAAAGATGTCTTACTATAATGCATGCACCTATTAATTAGTAGTGAAAATACATACAAGTTCCTGCTACATGGAGGAGAGTTAGAATGTATGTGTAAAATTTGACATTCACATCACCTAGTAGTATTTTTTCTTGTGGAAATGTTATGGATATCCAATGTAGGATATCTTCCAGTATAGATGTATTGTTGCCAGGAGGGATGCAAAGGACAGTAATACATATTTGTTTATAGTTGTTTATTTTGAGAAAAGCAATGAGAACCTCTGGTGAACTAAATTTTATAGGATCATAGAATCATAGGAGGTTACTAAGCTAATTACCCAAGGGCCCTTACAAGCCTAGCCACGTTTTATCCTTATTTCTCCAATCAGCACCTATCACCCCTGTCAAAGCAGGACATGGGTGGAACCCCTGGTGTGAATTTACAGTTACCCATCCAGTCATCCAGATTGCGTTTGAAGAGGGCCAATGAGGTGCACTACTTGACATGAAGTGGGAGTCTGTGGCAACCTCTGGGAGACAAATCAACAGGTTCTATTAATGTCACATACCAGCTTAAGGACATTAGAGGAGTAACCCATGTACCATTTGATTTATGGATATGCAGCATTTCCAATAAAGCGGGGTGAAAGATTGCCTTGTATGTAAGGCAGAGATTACCTCTGAGGAGACTGCATGAAACAGAATAAAGTGGCAGTGATTTCAGATGATCCTCCTAGGACAGATGCTGAAGAACTTGAATTTTCCTTGTGAGGAACCATTGTGGTCTCTCCAATTGCTGCAGGTGCTTGGAAGGTGCATACCAAAAGGGGTGTTGTACTCAATTATTGGCCTGATGAGGAAAGAGTACAGGAAAATTATAACTTATTTTTGGAGGTAATGCCCTTACTTATGTGATAAGCAATATAGAATGCCCTTCTTACCACGGTGGAGACATGGTGATCAAAGGTAATGTTGCTGTCAACCTGTGTGCCCAGGTCTCTCACCACTGAGTTCATACCTAGGGTGTTGTTAATGATGTGGTAGTTAGCAGGAACATCAGTCTTACCGAAAGGGATGATAATGCATTTTTTGCATTGTGTTTAACACCATGACTTTGGAACCAGTCATTTGTTTGTGTAAGACCCTCTTGTAGGATGTTAACATACTACAAGAGGGTCTTACAATAACATTTTGGCATTGGTTTGTTGTAAGGGGAAATATGGTAGGTTTTGGGAAATATTAAAGCAATACCACCACATTTCCTCTATATACGGTCATTACAGCTGATGATGTATCCAAGAGATATAACTTCAGAGTCTTTTATGCTGTGTTTAAACCAAGTTTCATTTACAGTGAGAACATCAGGCTTATGTTGAGTAATCCAGACATGTAGTTCATCAGTTTTATTTCTTATGTTTATAACATTTATTATAGCAACAAATTAGATCACAGGGGATGAGGTATGTCTGTTGTTGGGTTACTGAAGTGTGTGAGAGAGAATTACCTTTGTGTTCATTATGATAGATGGGGCCAGGATTAGGGTATATACCTCCTCCTAGAAGGATTTTAGTATATTGGGGAACTGTGTATACTTTTTGGAGAAGATTCTTGCACTAAATTTTGCTTGGTTTGAGTTGAAATGCAGGCAGTTTATATATATCTGGAATAAAGGTGAGGGGCAAAATTAAATAGGTTTGGGGCAATATGTGGAGAGTGTAAAGAGGAAGTATGGATACGTGGTTGGGACAAAGTTGGAGAGATGTTGAGAGATGTTACTGAATCATGGTAGGATAAAAGATGGCATAGTAGGAGGAGAAGAATAGAGGATTAGCTGAATAGTAGCATAATTAAGTACAGGAATCTGTATTTTATAGATGTGAAGTAGTGGGGAAGTAGCAATAAAGAAAAAACGAAGCTGCAGGGTGATAGGAGATTCAGTGATAGTGGATTTGGAGAGCTGCTATAGGACAGGTAAGGAGAGAAGTATTTTCTAAAGAAGAGAGTTAGGTTTTCCTGGTTTCTTCTCTGGAATGTAAGGAACAGAGTTGTATGAAAGGCTGGAGTATAATAATGTAGTCAAAATAAGATGAAATGAGGGTTTATTTAGGAAAATTAAAAGATGCAATGTGGAATAGATAGGTACTTTTAAGAAGGATTGAGATTATGAATGGATATAGTGCAAAGCAGTATGGGAGGGAAAAAGATAGTTGGGAATGGTTTGAAAAAATAAATGGAGAAAGGGAAGTAGGAAACAACAAGCAAAAGTGCAAGTATGGAAGTATTTGCTGAGGGTTTTGGAATAAGAGATGCAAGTGAAATGTGTATATAGGAAGTATAATGTTTGATTTGGATGGAGTAGGTGGGAATTGGAGGTAGGGAAGTAAAGCTGAGCATAACGGATTTCCCACCCTCAGGCCAAATTATAACTGAAAAGTAGTTATTTTTTAGCCAGTACAAAGCAATTAACAAAAACATACAAAGTAAAACAGGTTTTCTGCCATTTCCTGAGGCTAAATAAGTGGCATATGGAACATAGTCTATTAGTCAAGAAAAAGGGGACAGTGGAAAACTTAGAGGTCCTTAGAGTGCATGGACTATTTCACAGAAACTTTCAGTCAAACAGCAGGTATGTATTTGACTGATTAAAATTAATACACAGCAAGGATCTGTATGTTAAATGTGCTTATATTATACAATGACAAAATTCTCAGTAAACTTTTTCATAGGTTCATAGGTTCATAGGTTAGTACTAAGCTAACTGCCCTTGCGAGCCATTTTAAGCCTAGCCAATTATCCCTTGTGAGACTCAAACCCTGCACTTTGTGTTTGTAAGGCAAACACCTTAACCATTAGGCCACCCTCCTAACCCAGGGAGGGCCTTGTGGCAGAGCTGCTGTAATATTGAGGTCAGATGTCATATCGATAGAGGTGGGACACACACTTAGCTGATGCTGCAGAAGCACACCAACAGAGGTAGGTTATGCAGTCAACTGATGCTGCACAAGCATATCACCAAAGCAGGCTACACAGTAAGCTGATGCTTCAGCAGTAAAATGTACTGGAAGTGAAGTATGCAACAATGTTTTACTCAGATGTATTTCTACAAATCTGCTCGTGGAAGGTGAATGTATGAAATAAGTCACATGCTAAATGCATCACCAGCATTTAGTCTGTGGTCAGCAAATAAATATGTATAGCAACAAGCAGATATGTTCAATATCATTGAATGTGCCATTTGACATCTTGTCAAGATTATGCAGAGGAGCACTGCAGTGGCATAACACAGAACCACACCATGGTGATCTCATTGGTCCTCATATGACTGACTAAAACAGAACACAGGCTGATATAGGTTCATAAGTAGGTACTAGGTTATTGGCCCTAGGGCCTATATAAGCCTAGCCAAACAGTACCCTGGCTTTTGCCACTCAAGAAAATTATTTTCCTGTGCCCCTGTCGAGCAGAGGCACCTAAGTGATCCCCGGGGTGAATTTCATATCTCCCAGTCGTCAAGATTTTTCTTGAAGAGTGCTAATAAGCTTTGTTTGAGATAGATAAGTAGTTTGTTCCAGAGTATGGGAAATCTCTGGGACAGGAATCTATCTCTCCAGCATGTTCGGCTTATTGTGGTGACAAGGTTTAGGTCCCTAGAGCGTGTACCTTGGGGGGATTGGGACTTCTTTAAGTGAAGCATGTCCAACAGCTCTCGGTTTGACATAGCTTTGTATGTTAGGCAGAGATCTGTCTTAAACAAAGCATTTGTTAAAGACTTTGGGTGCTGAATGTTAGTTGTCCTGGAAACCCAATAGTTTTTATGTGATTGAAATTTAACAATAAATATTTTCACCAGGACTGCTGAAGAAATGGTGCTCAGTTTTCTTCGGATATCAGTTTGTATAAATGTTCTCAGACTTTGCCATCACAACTTTGAAGAAGAGAAGAGGAAAGTATTTTCAAAAGCCATGAAGTTGTGTTTTAGTAAAAACATTAATATTCAATGCAATTATCTTGCAGAAGTTACTTAAATTGTGAAAATGATATAAAAAATTTGTATTCCTGACTCTGCCACATTCTTGATGCCATTAGAAGAAAAGTGACAAAGAGGTTGATATGTAACCCAACATAAGGGCTGTATCTGATACTGTGGAAAAGGAGGAAAATAGATGCTGTGGTCATCCTGAGAAGTATGCAGATGTACCCAGCTGAAAGCTTCAGTTAGAGCACCCTGATGGTCTTCCTGAGAAGTATGCACCTGTACCCAGCTACTGGCTTCAGTTACAGCACCCTGATGGTCATCCTGAGAAGTATGCACCTGTACCCAGCTGTTGGCTTCAGTTACAGCACCCTGATGGTCATCCTGAGAAGTATGCACCTGTACCCAGCTGTTGGCTTCAGTTACAGCACCCTAATGGTCATCCTGAGAAGTGTGTATCTGTATTTTCTCTCTAAATATACCATAAGACTGCTTTTCTCTCACTTTGTATTGCAATTCTTGTTTGTATTATTCTAACTTACCTTTAATTTCCCTATAAACTGACTAAAATTTCTCTAACTATTAAATCTATCTAGTCTCAACCAATGTTTTCATATTATGTCTAATTTGGTATAATTATTTAAACTGCAGTTTTTTTTTGTTTGTTTTACTTTAAAAGATTGTAAAACTGTTGTTCTTAAAATGTTTTGTAATACTTTGGAGCCTTTCTCCTCCAGCCTCCACTGAAAATGGACTCCTACCCAGTCAGACTTTCACAGTCAAATGTCAATCAATCAATCATTCAATCTGACACTAGGTGCAGAAGAACTAACTTTGCTTTTTAGAGATGGTAATACTCAGAATTGCATCTCTTCATTATAAATAAAATATGATGTCATTTTAAACAAATCATTTATTGAAGACTTTGGATACTCTATAAGCTCCAGTTTCATAATTTTCTGCTACAAAATGAAGCCACTTTATGGGCAGTCTGGTATCTCTCAATCTCTTTAGCAAGAATTCTGGACAAAGCCAGAAATAATGACCCATTTAAATATTATTCTTCTAAACTTAACAATGGGCTAAAATAACAGGTTTTGCATTAATAAGCATTTTCAGAAGGATATAAAATATGAATTCAAATGTCTGTCATTAGTGACTTAAATCTTAAATGATTTGCTAATAAACCACAAATTTTATGTGGGGACAAACTGAAGATCTGTGGAAAATATATGGACCTTCTGTGAAAGCATGGACAGCTAAGAGCTGTGCTTTTGGTCATGTACATTTCTTCATTTACTACTGATGCTTAACTTTTTTTCCTGGTATGAGGCAAAAAGGTTAGCCTGTATAGAACTAAACCATCCTGATATCTCATAATTCCGTCAAACCATGTACACTACACCATGGAATAACATTTGGAATGGCATAGTAGAGTCAGGAGTACCAAATATTTTGTATCGGTTTTAGTAAATTATGCAAGATAACTCTCAGTATTAATGATGTTTCTAACACAAATAATGTAATTAACACAAAACTTCATGGAAAATGTTAACCACAGCTACAATGCATAAAAGATTGTTCTACACTTTGTGATGGTTCTCACACAATGTAAATAACACTTTTCATGGTGTTTTGTATAATAGCAGTTATAGTAAGCAAATGTTTGCTCCACACTGTGTAAGGAAGCTTTCACACAAATAATTAACGCAAATCATCAAGAAAACTGTTAGCACAGTTATAAATAAAAATACCAAGTCACTGGAAATGCTGATTTTGTTGGAGCTGTAGAGTATCTGGCATGTGCCTTTTACCTCCAAACATAATTGTATTCACAAAGGGAACTGACATAAAAAGGAGACTGAAATAACACAACATGTTTCATTTTTAAAAGTTTGGCAGTTTTCCTGTATCAGTTATGAATGTATACTTTGAAGCTGAATTTCCCTGTACCTTCCTTCTTAAACTGCTTATAAGTAAATAAGATGCAGGCTAATCTCTGTGTTTATCATAGAAAAGACCTGGTACTGCTGAGTTCTAAAGGTGCAGCTGCTGACTGTTTTTACTACAGTAATGCTTTAATATAGAGCAACTGCTCATTTTTCGATATCATGAATTAATGATGTACTGGGCATTATTGCTCAGTGTAAGAAAACTAATCTACAAGTGAAGGAAAATAAACATATCAGAGCTCTGGTGAGTATTTCTCAGACTTGCATACTTAAACTGAGAGGGCAAATATCAAGTTCACAACGATATACCTTGTCTGCAGCTTGAAATACTTAAGGAAGGTTTGCTTTCAGCTCCCTACTTCTTATCTTTCATATTGGTGTTTAGAAGAAAACATGCCTGATTTCTAATTTGACATTTTTCAGCAGTGTTGTTAAACCATATTGAGTATCTAATTAATAAGAAAAGGAGTATGCATGAGTTTGACTGTCTTGTTCATTTCTTTTACTGGGAAATTAGACTGTAGTATTGATACATAATGGAATTACATATAATAGGGGGAAGACATAAATACCCTAATAGGCTATTTTCTGCCTGCTTCTGGGTTATTTGTCCTCAAAATATAAGGGCTAAAATACTAAGTATATCAGATGCATCATCATGTACAAAAGCTAGGAGATTAAGGTAGTTGATGACTTTTTTTGTTGTTGTTAAGTTTATGGGTTCAAAGGAGCTTACTAGGCTGACAATCTTTTTAAGTCTAGCAATCCTTCCTAAAGGTGAGAACAGAATCAAACTCTGTATCTTGTGTCTGCAACTTAAACAACATAAACATTATGCCAGTTTGTAACACCAGAATATTAGGCAACCAGTCTGTAGAGTATTACATACCTAGCCAGTACCTGCTAGTCAGTGACCAAAGGTGAGAATCAAACCGTGTACTTTGCATCTGAGAGATAAACACCTTAAGCATTATGCCAATTCCCAAAATAAAATAAATACAGGTTCTTAAGTGAATGCTATGCTAACTTCCCAGAAGGGCCATTTAAGCTAGCCAGTAACCAAGAATCTGAATTAAACCCTGTACTTTGTGTCTATGAGGCAAAACCTTAGTCATTGTGCCAAACCCTTTTTCACTGCTTACTTTCTGTATGACATGTTTTGATTAATCTTGTTGGCTAAAAATAGTTCTGCAAGCTTCAGTTTTAGTGTTCCTATAAGGATAAAGTTAGTAGTACATAACCGACCAATCATATCTTAATGTTTTAGTGCATTTTACAACATCATTTGATATTATTTGAAGGTTAAAAGACAGATTGCTATTCAGCAAGTTTATATACTGACTAGTGAAAAGCACAAAAAATACTTCATGGATCATCACAAATATGATCTCTTTCTCTCTCTCCATATTTACAGTTTAAATATATATATATATATATATATATATATATATATATATATATATATACACACACACACACACACACACACACACACACACACACACACACACACACACACACACACACACACACACACATATATATATATATATATATATATATACATATGTATGTATATGTATAATAAAAAATTTTTAGTAAAATTTTACAAAAGTGATAACTTATTTGGTTGCAGAGTTCCATTTAAAGATTTTAACGACTTGACAATATTGCAGACTCGGCAAACACTCATGAAAGTTCAGCACTTTGATGCTGGCAGGTCTCACAGCTGAATAACACAGGAGTGTGAGTCCTTTGCCAATTGTGTATTTAGGGCATGGAAATAAGACAACCTCTGTGGAGAGACTGGTAACTACTTTAGGGGATGATCAAAAAAGTCTGATAATGTTGTATGTTTACATTGTTCTCGGCTCAGTATTTATTTTATGCAAGACCAGCGTAAATGCCTGACTGTAGCTCAGTAGTACAGTAACATTATGAACATTGTCTTAATTAGTTCAAGTGTATACGTGCATTCGGGGAATTCAGTGGGATCCTTGCTCTATCCCAGTTAACAAATTGTAGAAATAAATAAATAATCTTGACAGCTTTTGTTTAGTGCAGCATAAGGCTTTTTTCAGTTGGGAGGGCAAAGTACTTTTCTGCTATTCAGACTATATTGAAATATATTGAAAGAGGCTCACTAACCAGGATTGACAAATAGTAGACTAGTTTATGGTTTTTGCGTGAGTTACGTTATAGCCATCTTCAATGCGTTCTGCTTTGTTCCATCCAGTATTGCTGGGCAGAGACCTGAGATGTAATCTGTACTTTGTCCAGCAGCAGCTTATTTAATGCAGAGATGATGGACATTGTGTTTCGATCAAGTTATACATTATTACACACTTATTCAGAGAAACACTTTTGATTTTAAAGTAGGCCATGTGCTTCATGTAGTTATGTTTTACTTGTATCCGTGTAACTACCACTGGTTAGGTATAAGCAAGTAAAGATGATAACACTTGTATGTTGACACTTTATTACAGATCATCTCTAAGCACAGGATCTCATGAAAGATGCATTCCTGGTATCTCAAGCTTCATTTAAGAAACACAAATTCTAATCATGCATTGCACTGTGTGATGTCCTCCTTATATACATACAGACAAATGTGCATTTAGTCTATCATGTGAAATATTTTAAAACATATATTTTTTACCACACACACCCATGTAATCATTGCACCTCAGTGTTTTAATTAGTCCTCCCTAACTTCAGAAAATGACACACACCAGAATTTTCTGATTACAGATACCTTTACTATCAGAGGTAGAACTTGAGAATTGGCCCAAATACAAATGAAAGTTGATTTGTTTTTTAATCGACATTACCTGACATTTGTCCAGTATGAACACAAGCGGTATTTTTTTTCAGACTTAGAATTGGACAGCTTCTACTCTTCATTCTTTGATTCCTCATGATGCTTAGAGTACTGATGAGTGAAGTTTGTCTGTTATACATATTATTTTAACAGTAGGAAAACTGAGCTGTACTCTAATGACTTTTCAGCTATTTATGGTTCCTCTTATAAGCTTTATTGTATTTGTGAATTGCCAGACTGAAACTTGGAAGGCTTCCTTTACTGAGACCTGTACCTTTTAACTCCAGATTCTTCATTTTCAACTTTTAAACTCACTCTCATTTCTTTTGCAGAGCAGAAAGTTTCCTTGCAGGTTTTTCAGTTGAAATCTGTTGTTTACTCTGTCTTCCATAAAAGTTGATGGTAGTTTTGAATTTTAAGCAAATACCCGTAAGTGCAATGGAGAAAAAATAATAGCTTGTAAGGAAATCTTTATATAATCCAAAATAGTTTGTCAGATCATATAGGGTGCTCACAATTTTTTATAAAGAACCATACATTCTAGATATCTATTAGTCTGAAGATACCTCAGATTCTGTGTAACATCTCATTTCTCACTTACTCTGAAAGTTATGAAATTACTATTTAACAAACTGAAGAACATTAACTGTTGTTCTTGCTTCTGGAATTCCATGTTTGCAAATGCTGATTTCATCACAGCAACATCGTGATAAATAGTGTTTAATAGTTTCTGTACACAGAAGAAAGCATGCCAAAGAGAAGTATGTGATCTCCTAGTTTTATCCAAGGAGAATATCATGAGGGATACCCTCCCCAATCTGGTTTTTATTTGTGAACATAATATGTACTTAACAGTTCTAAACCACCTGTTTGCTCAGATATAACAGGCTAACATGTAGCATCACCAGCCTTTTCTTTGACTTGCTTGTAGCTAGATATGAATTGTGAATTATGTTAACCATATTTCTACATAACTGCCTAGTAGTAATGACACTGCCTCCTTTAAATGATAGATCTTTATCTCCTGAAGAGAAAGTAATATCTGATTATATGATAAAGTAAGTCTATATTGTCTGTCAATCATGACATCACTAAATCATGCAGTAAATGCTGTTCAGGGAAAGCATGTGCTCATACCATAAGACTATGCAGCTTTTCAACAGATCATGGCATTTAACAAATATTCCATGCTACTTCTAGAAGTTTTTCAAGAAAATCTTTCCGAAATCCTCAAGACATGCTGTACTCAGTGAATGTGGCATGCCATGTTTGTATTAAACTTACATGTTGTATTTCTGCACTGATAGAAAGATTCTCTGGAGCCTTTTCTTTGTGTAAAGATTGTTTAAAAAACTGAGGAATGGCTTATGAATTGATTCTATTAGTATTTTACCAGAGATATAGTCATGAGTTTCTGACGACCAAAATTTATCCCTAACATTATTGTATTGATTGTGGCTGAACATATCTGACAATTGATTGCTAAGTGAAGTCTCTTGACCTATAAGCTATTTGACTACCTTCCTTTATTGTCTCACATCTAATTGAAATGCATAAGTCAGGACATATTCTAGAATGTGTGTGTAGGTGCTGTGTTGACCAGATGTCTCAATCTCAAATCTTTTTTCTTCTTTTGACCAGAAGCATGCTGCATCATGATCTAGTAGCTTCCGATGTGACATTGTTGCAAATTTATGAATAAATGTACGTATATTGGACCGCATTTAGAAAACATGCACAATATGATTCTTCATGCATTCTTTGTGTCTTTTTGCTTAATTTCGTTTTGGCAACATAAGGTTTAAACCCTTCTGTATTCTAAATGCAAAATATGACCTATATACCTCAGAGAGGTTTTTGAAATTTGGCATTTTTGTTAATCTTTAAGCACTGAACTAAGTTAGCTTATCATGATGTGACAAAGTACAGTTAACTTCAAGTAACGAGACAAATGTAACAGTAGGGATTGCTACCACTTCACTTGTGTGACATGGATGCTGCTCTATTTTGATTAATTTATTTAGGTCTACATTTGTTCTGCTTCAAAACTGTTAGTAAGGTATTTATTAGCTAGACAGTCACACTCCATTTCCAGCCTCACTTCTACAAGTGTTATTTCTAAAGCCCACATTCTCCTTCTCCGTAACATAAATCCTTTTCTTGGGTCCCTTATTTCTCTTTCTTTGTCATTGTCCTCCTGTCTTACATTGTTGTTCTTTATCCCCCAGACTAAGTCGACATTGTGTAAATACGTTTTGTTTTACATTATTCTCATAAGAGAATTATTGCACCTTTAAATATCACCAAAATGTATAGGTTGTCTGCTTCCAATGGTTTCTGTGCTCTGCTTTTATACCTATATGTTAGCAATCGTTGCTTTGGCTAACTAAAATCGTTGCACTACTAAATTAACATTTTCTTTCATCAGTTGCGTCTACGAGTGACTGAACATGAATGTGCTGTAGGTGGATGACTGATCTATGCTGACTGACCAGCTTTAAATAAAAAATAAATAAACATGGTTGGTTCAGCTTGTTTTGCTGTGACTTCAGTA